>NC_142935.1:78689556-78742935 GCF_046866305.1 Octopus bimaculoides
CTATGCGCACACACCCATGCACACATAACCCATATATACCCCCATTCACACATACCTCCCACACACCTGACATAAACCGCCCACACACCTGACAACGCATGACAAACATACATGCGCGCTCACACACACATATAGACGAACGCACACATATATACACACATACACACGCACAGTGATACACACACCTACTCACACAGATACACACCCATATATACGTGCACACATAAACGCACACGCCTACACACAACTACATACACAGCCACATACATATACACACACAGGAGTGCATACACGCAATAAAATACACACGTCTTTACGCTCACATACACACAGACGCACGCACACACACATATACACACGGACATACACACACCTCTCACATACGCAACACACACTCACACAAACACGCATACAACTACACACACAAGGGCATAAATGACACACGCACATGCACGCACGTACATAAGCAAACGCATGCACACACACACACACACACACATACACAGGAACGCTCATATACACAACATACACACACACGCACGCAAACATACACAATACACACATACATACACATACGCGCACGTACAAAAATATGCACACACACGCATACAGACACATATATACACACGCGCACGCGCACACACGCGTACGCACATCTACACACATACACACACCCACATACACATGCACACACACATATACATACGCACATGCACACACGCATACACATATGCACACGCATACACACACATACAAACACACACGCACGCACAAAAACATACACAATATACACATACACACACGCACAAAAAATACACACACACGCACACACACATACAGACACACATACACGCACACACACAAAATAACCCACGTGCGATCCACAGAGCAAACCGCACGCATATACACACACATATATAAACACATACACACACGCACGTACAAATACAGGCACACACTGCAAGAAAATCACACCCACACAACATACACATACACGCACACACACACTCAAATACTGCCTGCCCACTTTCTACTGACCATTGTCCACAACCACTCCCAAATTATTCTTGCTACTAATTGCTGCCACAACGTTAAACGACACACACACACAAACACACACTAACAGATAAACAGCCAAACCACACACACACACACATACGTACATACACGTTCTGTTATTACACACACACACACAGACCCGCGCACACGCACACATACTTACCTCCCTCTCTTGCACTCTCCTTCTTAGAAAGAACTTTTCCTCCACCCTTTCCCTTCCGGTCGTTCCACAATGTAACCTCGTGGATATCGTTGGCGATTTTTTCTTCCTCTGTCTTTCCCTTCTTTAGACTTTCTTTTGTTTCCGATGAAGAGCTCCGCTCGAAATGTCAAATTCTCTTTCTTTCCTTTCCCGGACGTCCAGTAACACAATCTGTATCACGTCCTCACGTTGTTTTTTGTTGTTGTTTTTTTTGTCTTTTTCCTTTTTTGAACCTATATATATATATATATATATATATATATATATATATATACATACACATGTATGTATGTATGTATGTATGTATGTATGTATGTATGTATGTATGTATATGCAGGGTGGCTAGGCAACAGGTTTTCATAGCAAAAGAAATAGCAGTAGGTAAGAAGTTTGCCAATGTTCTACACCATGAAGTGTTCAGGATTGCCAAACAGTGTATCAGAGAGAATGGAGATGTGGTAGGTGAAAAGTGTGTGCGAATGGATAATGGTATGCTTGTGTTTAGTGGCTCAACGAAGAAAGATGCATGGAGATGCCATTATGAAAGTTTATTAAATGTGGAGAATGATTGGAAGAATTTGAGTCATTCAAATATTGAACCAATTGAGGGACCAGCTATTAAAATTGATGACAGTATAATACATAAGGGCAATTAAGAATATAAAGACATGGAAAGCCCCTGGACCATCAGGTATCACTGCCAAGATGATTAAAATATCAGACAGTGTGGGATATGGCTTAGTCACTCGCATAATTAATCAAGTTGTTCAGGAAGGTGTCATCCCCAAAGACTGGTGCAGTAGTGTTATAATTAGCTGCTACAAAGGTAAAGGTGATACCTTAGATAGAAACAACTACAGAGATACTAAGCTGCTGGACCAGGTCATGAAAATTACAGAGAGAGTTATATCTCAAGTGATTAGGGATAGAATTAGGCTACATGAGATGCAGTTTGGTTTTGTTCCAGGTAGAAGTACCACAGATTCCATCTTCATAGTGAAACAGTTGCAAGAAAAGTATCTGGCCAAAAGTAAACCATTGTACTTAGCCTTCGTTGACCTGGAAAAAGCTTTCAATGGGCTTCCCTGCTCTCTTATCTTGTGGTCTCTAGGGAAGCTAGGAGTAGAGGAGTGAATTGTTAGAGCAGTTCAAGATATGTACAGCAATGCTGTCAGTAAGGTAAGGGTTGGCCTTGAATACAGTGATGAATTTAGTGTACAAGTTGGAGTTCATCAGGGATCAGTTCTTAGTCCACTCTTATTCATCATCATTCTCCAGTCCATAACAGAGAAATTCAAAACTGGATGCCCATGAAAACTACTATACGCTGATGATCTTGCTTTTATTTCAGAATCTGAAGCAGAATTGGAGAAGTTCTGGGTTTGATAGCAAAACCTGGAATCAAAGGGCCTTAAAGTTAACTTAGCAAAGACTAAAGTTGTTGCTAGCAAGAAAGCAGATAAGACTCTCCTTCTGTCAGGTAAATGGGCTTGCTCAATATGTAGGAAAGGAGTGGGACATAATTCCATTTGCTGCACCAAGTGTAAGCTATGGACACATAAGAGATGCAGTGGAATCATAGATAACAAATAAGGTCACTTTCATGTGTGGCAGATGCACTGGAACAATAAGCACTAAGAGCACTAAGGCTCTTGAGGTAGTAAATAGTTTCTGCTATTTAGGTGACCAAATTAGTAAAGCTGGTGGATGAAAGGCAGATTGTATGATGCTTGTGTGAGAACGACTATATTACGTGGTAGTGAGACATGGGTTATGACTGCAGAGGACATGCATAAACTGGAGAAGAATGAAGGTAGTATGCTCTGTTGGATTTGCAGTATCAGTGTGCATGGCTGACAAAACACAACTGTGTAAAGAGAAAAGTTAGGCATAATAAGAGGGATTAAATGTAGCGGACACATTAAGTGTATGTGTGAAGACAGTTGTATAAAGAAATGCCTGTCACTGAAAGTGGATGGTACCTGTGGAAGAGGGAAACCCAGGAAGACATGAGATGAAGTGGTGAGGACTGATCTTAGGATGTTGAGGCTCATGGAGGAAATGACAATGGACCGAGATGTTTGGTGATATGAGGTTCTAAAGAAGACCTGTCCACATCAGCAAAACTGAGTGCTAAAAGAGTTGTGTCCTATTCACATGCCACATGTAACAACATTTCACACACCTTTCTCCAAGAATCCGAACTACATGTCTTCCAAACAGCTTCTTTCTCTTCTTCACATTTCCTCTTCATAAACTATGATTGTGTTCCAATCCCCTTTCTTGCCCTCAGTGCCTTCTACCTAAGTTTTGACCAATCACTGCAATCCCCACTCCCTACTTGTGCCTTCTTGGCAGCACCTGACCACGCATATTATGACCTTCATACCTCTCTTTTCTTCACTCTTCCATCACATCTGTGCTCTGATTCTTGTTACTTGTGAATATACCCTGGTGCTTCACCATCTCTCTCCTGCTCTCTCTTACACTTTTGTTGTTTCCTACTCTCTGTCTCTCTTTCCTCTGGCTAGGTAGCCACATACCTCCTCTACAGCAGCACACCTATTTCTGCCCTCATTCATGGTTACTCTCTCTCTCTCTTTCCCTGGATAACCACATACCTTCTTTATAGCAAGACACCTATTTCTGCTTCCCTATTTCTCTGTCACACTCTAACCTTTCATCATCTAATACTCAATAACATCCTCCAATGCATCCTCTGTTATAGCAAGACACCTGTTCCTGCCTCTCTGTCTCTTTGTCATACTCTAACCTTTCATCCTTTGACACAAATTCCCCTCCCCGAATGTGCCTGCCCCTCTCATAATTCCTTGTCTTGCAAGTTACTTGGTGACACCGAGTCCATCCTGCAGAGTAGTTGGTGTTAGGAAGGGCATCCAGCTGTAAAAACCCTACCAAAACAGAGTAACATAGGGTAGTTTTTCTACTTGACTGGATCCTGTAACCTGTCCTACCCATGCATGCATGGAAGATGAACATTAAACAATGATGATGATATATACATATTTATTATACTGTAAAGTACTTTAATTTCATGAATTGGGACCAAGAGAAAAATTCGCAACACTTGTTAAACAGTAATCTTTCAAGTAGAATTATATGTTGACATAGTAAATGTTACATACAATCAGTGATGTGTTCCTATTCGCTGTTCGTGTTGAATTACTATGATACAATTCACTGACAGCATTGCTTACTGTGTTTAATTTCAGATATAATGATGCCAGGTTATGTAAACTTTCTAAATTTTCATAAAAGATTTCTATATTTTATAATCTATACATCCAAGACCATGTTTACCATGTGTGTCAATTGACATCTCTTTCATCATTGACTATATGCGTCAATTGACATCTGTAACTTGTGTGATTAATAGTAAAACATTTCAGTATAAATATAAGATAAATTTCAAGAAACATCAGAATTAGTTCTAACTCTGTACTGATTATATTGCTGCAACATAATACAAGACTACTGTTCAACAATGTATCCCTGGTTGAAAACTGCTAATCCTACTGCAATGTTTAGTGAGCCCAATCAAGGCTCTTTTTTACCAAGTCCTAACTGCAAATTTAACAGAAGAACAATGACAAGTATGTGAAACAGCAAACAAAGAAATTCAGAAGACATTAGATAGAGACAGCAACAGTTTTATGTGGTCAGAAGTTTTACGTGTTCCTAGCACTTGTGCCGGTGGCATGTGAAAAGTCATTCGAACGAGATCATTGCCAGTGCTGCTGGACTGGCTCCTGTGCAGGTGGCACGTAAAATACACCATTTTGAGTGTGGCTTTTGCCAGTACTGCCTGACTGGCCTTTGTGCCGGTGGCATGTAAAAGCACCCACTACACTCTCGGAATGGTTGGCATTAGGAAGGGCATCCAGCTGTAGAAACTCTGCCAAATCAGATTGGAGCCTGGTGTAGCCATCTGATTGACCAGTCTTCAGTCAAATCGTCCAACCCATGCTAGCATGGAAAGCGGACGTTAAACAATGATGATAATATATATATATAAAAGCACCCACTACACTCTCTGAGTGGTTGGCGTTTGGAAGGGCATCCAGCTGTAGAAACTCTGCCAAATCAGATTGGAGCCTGGTGTTGCCATCTGGTTTCACCAGTCCTCAGTCAAATCGTCCAACCCATGCTAGCATGGAAAGCGGACGTTAAACAATGATGATGATGATGATGATATATGTATTAAATTCAAATTACGATGAAAGTAAACAAAGTTTGCTTTAGAAGCATTGAGATATCTAAAAAGTTAAGGAAGTAATTTTTATTCTCAAAACAGGATAATGCTAATATTATAGCATGAACAGGATAAACTACCCATATTTTGTAGAAATGTATATATGTATATATGCATGCATATATGGATGTATTTATGTATGTATATATACATATATATATATGTATGTATATAAGGATGTATATATACAGAGCGTCAAATTGGTGGCAGAACTTCGGGCAATCTAACGCTACTACACAAAGAAACACATGAGCTACTGGGAGAGGCTACAATAACTGAAGCTCTACTCCCTGCAGCGATAGACATATGAAAGATCCTGGAAGGTCTAGCTCCCAACCCTGCAATTCAAAGCTATACCAACCACTGAACTGGGTAGTATTGCATATACCATCTTCTTTGTCTCAGATAAGGACTCAGTATTGCAGCAGCTTGGATTTTAAGGGGCCACAACTGTTTAACATCCTACGAAGGAACCTAGAGATCTGCAAGGTGTAGATATGGAAATGTTCAAAACGCACTTGGACAAATTTCAGTCTGAAATCCCAGATGAGCCCACATTGTGACAGGAGGCACAAAGAAGAGCAGCTTCGTCCAAATCGCTTCTTCACCAAAAACAGTATTGAAAGGAGACCCCAAACAACTAAAAGGTGGTGCTCCAGCATGGTCCCAGCCACTGGCTGAAACCAGTGAAAGAATAAAAGAAAAAATAAAAGAATATATATATATAAACTTACTGTTAACAAAAGTTGGGATACATGGTGTTCAGTTATTCCATAAATGAAAAATGCATTAAATACTACAAAATGCACATGTAGGACAGACACCAGAACCCTAATATATATATGTATAACATCTGTAAAAAACACAAATCTGAAAGCACACTCTGAGATATAGAGCAGTATATATTTATATGTAGGGAAAGATAGAAACTTCATACGATGTACCTGGGTTAAGCTATGGACACATAAAAGGTGCAGCAATATCAAAGGAAGGTTAACCAGGAAGATACTTTTTGTGTGTGGCAGATGCACAGGGGCAATAAACACTGAAGATGTACAGAAAACAGATTCCATCACATGCCAGGGGGGAAAACTAGATGTAGTTGATAGCTTTCGCTACCTAGGTGATCAAGTCTGTAGTGGGTTGGTTGCTCTGAGAGTTTAGCAGCTAGAATAAGAATAGCCTGGGCAAAGTTCAGGGAGCTCCCACCTCTGCTGGCAACTAAGGACCTCTTGCTCAGGATGAAAGGTAGACTGTATGATGCATATGTGCAAACTGCCATGCTATACGGCAGTGAAATATGGGCCATGACTGCTGAGGACATGCGTAGGCTTGAAAAAAATAAAGTAACTATGATCTGCTGGATGTGTAATGTCAGTGTGCATACACGACAGAGTGTGAGCGCTCTGAGAGAAAAGTTGGACATAAGAAGCATCAAATGTGATGTGCAAGAGAGACAACTGTGCTGGTATGGTCATGTGTTACATATGGATGAGGACAGCTGTGTGAGGAAGTGCCACAACCTAACTGTGAGTGGAACCCGTGGAAGAGGTAGACCCAGGAAGACATGGGATGAAGTAGTGAAGCGTGACCTTTGAACATTGGGCATCACAGAGGCAATGACAGGTGACCAAGACCTTTGGAGATATGCTGTGATTGGGAAGGCCCAGCAACTAAAGTGAGATCACAGCCATGGACGATGTCAGTGTTGCATGTCCAGCCCATTTAAAAGTACCCTTGATGCATTGGGCAATAAGATATGCTTGAGAAGACCTGTTGAGTCAAGTAAAACCAAAACGTAGCTGTGGCCAGTGGCTCCTGACTGGCTCCCATCCTAGTGGCATGTAAAAAGCACCATTCGAGTATGGTCAATGCCAGGTTGGCCTGACTGGTTCCCATGCCAGTGGCACATAAAAAGCACAATCTGAACGTGATTGATGCCTGGGCTGCCTAACTTTCTCCCATGCTGGTAGCATGTAAAAAGCACCATCTGAACGTGGCCAATGCCAGTGCCCCTGACTGGCTCCCCTGCCAGTGGCATGTAAAAAGTGCTATCTGAACACAATCAATGCCAAGCCTGCCTGACTAATTCCTGTGCCAGTGGCACATAAAAATCACCTACTACACTCTCGGATTGGTTGGTGCATCCAGCTGTAGAAACATAGCCAGATCAGATTGGAGCCTGGTGCAGCTGCTGGCTTTCCAGACCTCAGTCAAACCATCACCATGCCAGCATGGAAAACGGATGTTTAAACAATGATGATGATGATGATGATGATGATGATGATGATGATGATGATGATGATGATGATGATGTATGTATGTATGTATGTATGTGTGTGTGTGTATATATATATATATATATATATATATATATATATATATTGGGTCATCTTATAAATAATGTGGCTTTTTTCAATTGCATCAGCTTAAAGTAGGAGAGGGAAGGGATAAACTACCTGAATCAAATTGCTTCAAAAGCAGATAGTAATTTTATCTTAGTGCAAGTTTTGAAGAGGGCAGTTCAATTTTAACAGTTACTTTTTCAAAACTATAATGTCAGTGACAAAGGAGCATATTCAGCATATTTTGCTTTATGAGTTTAATAAAGGCAACAGTGTAATGGAAAGTGTGAGGAATATTAATGCAGTATATGGGGACTGGACAATAAGTGTAAGCTAGTGTCAATGGTGGTTCCAGAAATCCTGAGCTGGAAACTACAGCCTAGAAGATGAGCCTCATCCTGGAGGATCTGTAGAGCTTGACGAGGACATCCTGCAAACCCTGGTGGAGCAAAATCCCATTGTAACTGTTAAGGACTAGAAGTGAAGCTTGGATTTTGTCAGTCAACCATTCATCGACACCTGCATACCATCAGAAAAGTCAGTAAATGGGTTCCTCAAAAACTTTCCAAGTCTAATTGCACACAGAGAGTGAATGTGTGCTCTTCTTGCTGTCATGTCTCACAAATAAACCTTTTTTGGACCAAATAGTAACTGGTGATGAAAAATGAGTTCTCCATAAAAACATCAAGTGCCAAAGAGAGTGGGTAGGGAAAGGAGAAACACTGGCACTCCAAGCTAAAGGTCTTCACCCACGTAAAGTGTTGTTATCTGTTTGATGGGAAAGGTTTAATGCACTTTGAACTTTTAAACCCAAACCAAATGATCACAAAGGAGATCTACTGCAAGCAGCTTGAACGGCTTAAGTGAGCACTAGAAGAAAAATGACCATCTTTGGTTTCAAGATGAAAGGTGTTCTTCCATCAGGATAATGCTCAGCCACATACAGCAAGGATGACATTTCAAAGGCTGGAGCAGTTTGAATGGGAAACGATATCTCACTACCATATTCGCCGGACATGGCCACATCTGATTATCATTTATTCTGTAGTCTTCAGACTCATTCGGATGGAAAAAATATGAATTCTGTAGATGAGGTCAGAGCAGTAATGGAAGATTATTTTTCATTATGTTCAAGTGAATTTTGGAAGAGGGGGCCTTGCAAGACTACCAGGTAGATGGAAGAGCATTGTAGAAAATGAAGGAGAGCATATTTTAGATTATAAAAGAAGTATTAAAAAATCACATTATTTATTTGTTTCAGTCATTTGACTGTGGCCATGCTGGTAGTCGAACAAATCAACTCCAGGACTTATTCTTTGTAAGCCTAGCACTTATTCTATCGATCTCTTTCGCCAAACTAAGATACACACCAACATCGGTTGTCAAGCTTTGGTGGGAGGGGGACAAACATACACACACGTATATACGATGGGCTACTTTCAGTTTCTGTCTACCAAATCCACTCACAAGGCTTTGTTTGGCCCAAGGCTAGTGTAGAAGACACTTGCTCAAGGTGCCACGCAGTGGGACTGAAACTGGAAGCATGTAGTTGGTAAGCAAGCTACTTACCACATAAGTAATAAAATGAAAGAAAATTTATATATATGTATATATATATATTAATGTCATTTACTGCATCTCCTGCTCTCACTGTCCTTCCCTGTACATTGGTCAAATGGGATGCAGCTTGGCTGACCAGTTCACGGAGTACTTCCGGGACATCAGACTAGGCAATCACACCCTGGTCTCGTGCCATTTCCGCTTTACCAGTCATTCGCTACAACATCTGTCTGTGTTTCAACTATCTCTGCAAAGGGGCCACCCAGACTCCCACTTTTGCCGTGGACAGGAATTAATCATCTCTCTTTGCTCCTTTGCACCACATGGGTTCAACTCACTTCCTGTCTTCATCTGACACCAACCTCACTACCTGTTTCCATTTGACACCAATCCCTCACAGATTCCCACACCCTCCACCTACACACCTGCATACCACCGGCCTCAGTACCCTCACCAACAATAACCACTATACACACTGTTCAACTCATCACTCACTTAACACACCATTACACATATACCCATAACACCTTCCCACTCCAGACACTTCTAAGCATCCACACACATACACATACATACAATCTTCAATAGTGTCACCACATACACAACTATATGAGCAGCCACACATTGTTTAACTCAGTACATACACCACACACCATGCACACTCTCACATCCACACACGCACATAATACCTGAACACAGACAATATATACTTCCACACCCACACAAGTTCATAATACCTGAACACAGACAATATATGCATATACACACACACGGATAAACACACACAACACACATTGACAAAGATAACTTTCACCCACATACATACACTATACACATGCACACCATTTGGTCAGAGTGATACCAACACACGTGCACACACCATGTGTGTAGCAGTTGATGTGTGCTTTTTCACAACAGACACACACATATGCACGCACACACTCACATCAAACTCACTCTCCCCCATTCACACATACGCTTGCATACCTCCTTTTGTTGGGATCACCATGAATTATCTCCTCTTCATTGAACCTCTCTTTATTATTATCTCCCTTTCATTTAACCTCTTATTTCCAATCATTCACCGTGTTAGACTACTGAACTCACCACTTTAATTTCATTCTCTCTCTATTTCCTCTCAATCCTTTCTGTCAAAGAGTGTAGGCTCAAAATGTAAAAGACTTCCCCATTTTTCCTGAGTGTCAAACTAATACACTTGCTTGTTGTTCCTACACCTGTCTTCATCTTTGTTTTTTCCATACATTTGAACTATATATATATATATATATATATATATATATATATATATATATATATATATATATCGATTTAAATAAGAGCTAAAATCTGATCCATTGTAAAGACTTTATTATGACCATTACAATGGATCAGATTTTAGCTCTTATTTAAATCGATATAAATACAAAAACTCACTTGTGAATATTTTGCTACGTTTGATAACAGATACAATATTTTTGCCAAATTTTGGTATAAATCTATAAATACATATATATATATATATATATATATATATATATATATATATATATATATATACATCATCATCATTTAACGTCCACTTTCCATGCTAGCATGGGTTGGACGATTTGACTGAGGACTGGCAAGCCAGAAGGCTGCACCAGGCTCCAATCTGTTCTGGCAGAGTTTCTACACCTGGATGCCCTTCCTAACGCCAACCACTCCGAGAGTGTAGTGGATGCTTTTACGTGCCACCAGCACAAGTGCTAGAAGGCAATGCTGGTAAAGATTTCACTCTAATGGTGCTATTTATGGGCCACTAGCACAGAAGCCAGACAGCTGCTCTGGAAATGAACACGCTTGACAGTGCTGATAGTGCTCCACTGGCGCAGTGACCAGTTATCGAGTATGGTTCAATTTTGAATTCACTTGCCCCAACAGGTCTTCGCAAGCAGAGTTTAGTGTCCAATGAAGGAGAGGTTGGCATGGGTGCCAGTCGTCGGATGTGAATTCGATTTCAGATTCAAATTCCAAATTCCAAATTCACTTGCCTCAACAGGTCTTCGCAAGCAGGGTTTTTAGTGTCCAATGAAGTAAAGATACGGATTAGTGAACTGCCTACACTTCTGGCAGAGATCACAGATTATGCTCTCACTTGCCTTGCTGGGTCTTCTCACGTACTGCATATATCCAAAGGTCCCGGTCACTGGTCATTGCCTCGGTGAGGCCTAAGGTTCGAAGATCGTGCTTCACCACCGCATCCCAGGTCTTCCTGGGTCTGCCTCTTCCACAGGTTCCGTCAACTGCTAGGGTGTGGCACTTTTTCACACAGCTATCCTCATCCATTCTTGCCACATGTCCATACCAGCGCAATCGTCTCCCTTGCGCACCACAACTGATGCTTCTTATGTCTAATTTTTCTCTCCAGGTACTTACACTCTGTCGAGTATGCACAATGACATTACACATCTATTGGAGCATACTGGTTTCATTTCTTGTAAGCTTACGCATGTCTTCAGCAGTCACAGCCTATGTTTCATTGCCATGTAGCATGGCTGTTTGTACGCATGTGTCATACAGTCTGCCTTTTACTCTGAGTGAGAGGCCCTTTGTCACCAGCAGAGGTAAGAGCTCTCTAAACTTTGCCCAGGCTATTCTTATTCTAGTAGCTACACTTTCAGTGCACCCTCCCCCGCTACAAACTTGGTCACCTAGGTAGCGGAAGCTATTAACTGCTAGTTTTTCTCCCTGGAGTGTGGCAAAGGTTGTTTCCTGCACATTTTCAGTGTTTATTACTCCTAAGCATCTGCCACATACAAAAACTATCTTGCTAGTTAGCCTTCCTTTGATATTGCTGCACCTCTTATGTGTCCATAGCTTACACTGGGTACATCTTATGGAGATTCTACCTACGCCTTTTCTACAGATCGAGCAGGGCCATCTACCTGAAGGGGTTTGTGTTTTGTCTACCTTCCTACTTATTAAGACTTTGTTTTTAGCTAGGTTGACTCTAAGGCCCTTCGATTCTAGTCCTTGCTTCCACACCTGAAACTTCTCCTCTAGTTTTGATAGTGAATCAGCAATTAGGGCAAGGTCATCAGCATAGAGGAGCTCCCAGGGCTATCCCATCTTGAATTCCTGTATTATTGCCTGGAGGACTATGATAAATAGGAGGGGGCTGAGGACTGAACCTTGGTGGACCCCTACCTCTACCCGTAATTCTTCACTGTACTCGTTGCCAACTCTCACCTTACTGACAGTGTCAGTGTACATGGCTTGCACAACTCTCACTAACCATTCATCTATCCCTAGTTTTCTCATTGACCACCAGATAAGGGAGCAGGGGACCCTGTCAAAGGCTTTCTCCATGTCAACGAAAGCCAGCTACAGAGGTTTATCCTTGGCTAGGTATTTCTCCTGAAGCTGTCTTACCAGTAATATAGCATCAGTGGTGCTTTTCCCTGCTAACCCTAACCCTAACCCAAACTGCATCTCATCTAAACTGACTCTCTCCCTAATTTGTTGGCATATGACCTCTCCATGACCTTCATTACCTGGTCTAACAACTTGATATCTCTGTAATTGTTTGTGTCTAGAGCGTCACCTTTCCCTTTGTAGCAGTTGACTATGGTGCTGCAGTGATTCCTGATGGGCCGGAGCTTTCCCTGTCTTCATACTCTCGATCGCTTTATCTACTAAGGTACTGTCAATTAGGATAGCTGGACCCTCTGTTGGGTCGGCATGCGGCAGACTCTCTTCCTCCCATTCATTCTCTTTATTAAGCAGCCTTTCATAGTGGTGTCTCCAGACCTCTCTCTTTGCAGCCTCGTTTATTGCGAGTGAGCCATCATCCAAGTGGACGAAAAAGTTTGCCAATGTTCTGCGCCGTGAGGACCAAAGACTTGAGGTATTTTGTGTTGCAAGACACTGTGTGAGAGAGAATCATGATGTCGTGGGAGAGAAATGTGTTTGCATGGATGATGGTACGCTTGCACTAAATGAGGCTGCAAAGAAAGAGGTCTGGAGACGTCACTATGAAAGATTGCTCAATAAAGAGAATGAATGGGAGAAAGAGAGTCTGCTGAATGTCGACCCAACAGAGGGACCAGCTATCCAAGTTAACAGTACCATGGTAGATAAAGCAATTAAGAGTATGAAGACAGGGAAGGCCCCCGGCCCATCAAGAATTACTGCAGAGATGCTCAAAATATCTGGCAGCGTTGGCTATAGCCTAGTCACCCGTATTGTTAACCAGGTGATACACGAAGGAGTCATACCCAATGACTAGTGTAACAGCACCATAGTCAACTGCTACAAAGGTAAAGGTGACGCTTTAGATACATGTAATTACAGAGGTATCAAGCTGTTAGATCAGGTAATGAAAGTCACAGAGAGGGTCATAGCCCAACTACTTGGGGAGTGAGTCAGTTTAGATGAGATGCAGTTTGGGTTCGTACCAGAGAAAAGCACCACTGATGCTATATTTCTGGTAAAACAGCTTCAGGAGAAATACCTAGCCAAGGATAAACCCTTTGACAGGGTCCCCCGATCCCTCATCTGGTGGTCAATGAGGAAACTAGGGATAGAAGAATGGTTAGTGAGAGCTGTGCGAGCCATGTACAGAGACGCTGTCAATAAGGTGAGGGTTGGCAATGAGTACAGTGAAGAATTCCGGGTAGAGGTAGGGGTCCATCAATGTTCAGTTCTCAGCCCCCTCTTATTTATCATAGTCCTCCAGGCTATAACAGAGGAATTCAAGACAGGATGCCTCTGGGAACTCCTCTATGCTGATGACCTTGCACTAATTGCTGAGTCACTATCAGAACGAGAGGAGAAGTTTCAGGTGTGGAAGCAAGGACTAGAATCGAAGGGCCTTAGAGTCAACCTAGCTAAAACCAAAGTCCTAATAAGTAGGAAGGTAGAAAAAATACAAACCATTTCAGGTAGATGGCCCTGCTCGATCTGTAGAAAAGGCATAGGTAGAAACTCTATAAGATACAAGCTATGGACACATAAGAGTTGC
This sequence comes from Octopus bimaculoides, assembly GCF_046866305.1. Lineage (NCBI taxonomy): Eukaryota > Metazoa > Mollusca > Cephalopoda > Octopoda > Octopodidae > Octopus > Octopus bimaculoides. The sequence goes on from NC_142935.1 coordinate 78,703,998, forward strand.
AGCAATATCAAAGGAAGGTTAACTAGAAAGTTAGTTTTTGGATGTAGCAGATGTTCAGGAGCTATAAACAATGTAAATGTGCAGAAAACAACTTCTGCCACATTACTGGGAGAAAAACTAGAAGTGGTTGATAGCTTCTGCTATCTAGGTGACCAAGTTAGTAGTGGGGGAGGGTGCACTGAAAGTGTAGCTACTAGAATAAGAATAGCCTGGGCAAAGTTTAGAGAGCTCTTACCTCTGCTGGTGACAAAAGGTCTCTCTCTCAGAGTAAAAGGTAGACTGTATGACACATGTGTACGAACAGCCATGGGCCGCAAGGAATGAAGCCAGTATGCTTCGATGGATGTGTAATGTCAGTCTGCATACTAGTCAGAGTGTAAGTACCTTGAGAGAAAAGTTGAACCTAAGAAGCATCAGTTGTGGTGTGCAAGAGAGACGATTGCGCTGGTATGATCATGTGGCGAGAATGGATGAGGATAGCTGTGTGAAAAAGTGCCACACCATAGCAGTTGAGGGAACCTGTGGGAGAGGTATACCCAGGAAAATCTGGGATGAGGTGGTGAGGCATGACCTCCGAACATTGGGCCTCACTGAGGCAATGACTTCTAACCGAGACCTTTGGAAATATTCTGTGCGTGAGAAGACCCGGCAAGCCAAGTGAGAACTAAATCCAAGGCCTCTGCCAGGGGTGTAGCCAGCCCACTTATGTGTACCTTTCCTTCATTGGACACTAAACTCCGCTTGCGAAGACCTGTTGAGGCTACTGAAATCGAAATCAAACTAAATTCGACCACTGGCACCCATGCCAACGTCGTCTCCTTCATTGGACACGAAACTTGGCTTGCGAAGCCCTGTTGGGGCAAGTGAAAGCGAAATCGTGATGGCACCTGTGCCCAGCGTCACCTTCCTGACACTTGTGCTGGTGACACGTGTAAAGACATTCGAGCAAGATCGTTGCCAGTGCCGCTGGACTGGCTCCTATGCAGGTGGCACGTAAAATACACCATTTTGAGCATGGCCGTTGCCAGTACCACCTGACTGGCCTTCGTGCCGGTGGCATGTATAAGGACCCACTACACTCTCGGAGTGGTTGGTGTTAGGAAGGGCATCCAGCTGTAGAAACTCTGCCAAATCAGACTGGAGCCTGGTATAGCCATCTGGTTCACCAGTCCTCAGTCAAATCGTCCAACCCATGCTAGCATGGAAAGCGGACGTTAAACAATGATGATGATGATGATGACATCACGATTCTCTCTCACACACTGTCTTGCAACACAGAATACTTCAAGTCTTTGGTCCTCATGGTGCAGAACATTGGCAAATTTTTTCTTATCTGCTTCCCCTCTGGCTAAGTAAACCTGTCTCCTAGCTTCCCTTCTGGCAGTCTGATACAATTCTCTGCTACCTCCATTCTTCCAGTCCTTCCAAGCCTGTTTCTTTTGTCTAATAGCCCTGTCAACCACATTGTTCCACCACCACATTACTTTGGGTCGAGAGGGGACTTTTCACCAGCCACAGATCTGGTCAGTGGCTCTCAGCAGGTTATCCCGTAGAAACCTCAAGTTGTCTTCCACGTTGTGTAATGCTATATATATCCCCTTCTACTATATATATATAAAGAATAAAATGAAAGACTATTTATATATATATATATATATATATATATATATATATATATATATATATATATATATACTAGCAATGCATCCTGGCATTGCCCGGGTGTTATGACCTACAGCCACATTGTATTATTTGTTTCTTTCTTATGGGCAGAATCGGCACATGAGGTGTGTGAAGCAAACAACTCTTGTTTATAAACATGTTTTTCTGTCATTTTCTGATGAACAATGCTGAAATTGTTGACACCAAAAACATGTAGAATGGCAGCTTAGATTAGAAGGAAATCCTAACATTGCCCCCAGAATTACCTAGACTTACGGATTTAAAGAATTGGATGACATATGAGGACGTAGAGATATTCATATTACAGAAAGTAAGTACATGAAAAGAAAGCTGCTTCATCTCTAATGCTTGGGCAGACGGCACACTTCGACACATGTGAAGTGAAACCATCAGTGCTTCTGGGTAAACTATGTTTTGTGTAAGCCTAGTATTGGTAGAATAAATATACAAGTCATCTGCACTGCCAACTCGAGAGCATGCAATATATAGTTGTCTGTGAGAAAAACGTTATTTGTAAATTGAGACCCACAACTTTTAAAGTTTGACCCTGGGCTTTGTTGATTGTCATAGCAAAGCATAATTGCACTGGGAACTGGAGGCGCTTGAATTGAAATGACACATTTGACTGAATAAGGGGCATGCGTGGAATGTATGCGATCTCTCCTCAATGACAGCTGGCAATAATAGTTGCTTGTAGGACATGACTTGTCATTGTAGTTAGTCAATCTTGTACTATTGCATAGTCATGGTGGGTGAAAATTCCTCAGTGCACCTTTCTTTAGGAAAAACTAATGTGGTGGCAGTCCTGTGGGTTGCAGAGAGTTGAGAAATTCAACTGGACAGTAAACAGTGGCATGTTTTTCGATGGTAGTATCAATGGAGACAAACATTGAAGCATCTCCAGGTAGAATGTGGAGGAGTTCATGGTTTACTTTATCAACGCTTTCATTCTGAGGTGCTAAAATAGCTCTCTCTGGGAATCATGCTATGTTTTAGAAGTTATCTTGCAATGTGGGAAATACCTTTTCTTTAAGCTCGGCCAATGTAGACACCATGTGTCCACATTGCAGTACATACTGTTGCAGGGTGTTATTCAACGGTAAAGCGCCATTTCCAATTAGAAGTTGTTGAAAGAATTCCTCAGTTAAGGGGTCGTTGTAGAGATGAGCTCGCATATTGTTGCTTAATGAAAGCTGACGAACAATCCTCCATAGAGTTGAAAACTTCAGACACACATAGATGTCATCAGCTCACATACCCCACAATATGACTGGTAATATTTGACGGAAATCCCCTGCTAAGACAACAGTTAAGCCCCCCATAATGGCAGTACTGTTTCTAATATCCCTTACTAACCTATCTTGGACTTCTAGTACACCACGGTGTGCCATCGTGCATTCATCCAGACAATAAGTGTAATTTAGAGCAGAACTTCCGCCGTTGGTGATCGTTTCCAAATATTACACATTTGGGCATCACTGAAGTGAGTTTTCTTGAGCATGAATAGAAGAAATTTTCTTTGCAGTCCTTGTTTGCGGAGATAAATGAGAATGTCTTCATTTTGGTGACATGACTGAAAAGAGCAAACGATTAAGGAACATATAAGATGGAAGACATAACAATTTGAAGTTGTGCATTGTATAATTTGATTTTTTAGTAATGAATGAAAAGATGTGGGAAAATTCATACATGTCAATTTGTATAGTGTTATTATGAGAAGCAGTAAACTGTGAATGATTTGGCTATGCTCTGTCTTGATAAGCGTAATGCATTCTGTTAGGTGATATATAGTGGAGTGGATTACTGGCTTAATGGAAGTTATTGTTTGTCCAGAAGTGACGTGGAGGGTACAATTTGCATGAAAGTGATTTATGTTCTTCAGAAGGATCCCAAACTATGTACTGTTTCATGGAATAAAAAGGGGTTAATATGATTTTGGCCAGAAATCTTGTTTTCAAAATTATAATTTCCCCACTCCCCGCCAAAATTTCCTAATCTTTAACTGTTTTTTTTTTTTATGCATGTGAAAAAATACAGAGATTACGAGTGTGGGAAATATAATTTGTTTTTGAAAAGAAATACCGAATGACCCTTTCCCCACCTTGGCCACCCGCTTTTAGGCAAAATGCAAATCTCCTGTATGAAAAACATAGGAATGTGAGTAAATTGAGGAAAGAAATAAGTGTGGGGGGGGGGGGTATGCAAATGTCATCTCAGACATGCTAGAAACAACAGGTAAAGGACAAGGTTTCTGAGAAAACTTCCTTATAAGTTTAAATAGAAGATCAGGTTTTGAAATACACTCCTCACAAACAGGAATGACAGAATAGGAAAAGGTAATTTCCATAGGATTTGAGCTATATTTTAGCACACAGCAAAAAATAACATAATTCATACTCTGTGTGGGGGAAGCAAAGGAAGCTATTTTTGCATACCTTTCTTAATTCCAAAAGAAGAAAATGTAATGAAATTGTAATATGTTAACAGCAGAATGTCTCCGTACATTATAATAAAAAGTTGAAAGAGAAAGATAATGCCTAATTCTACGCATCTGTGAAACATGGGACAAAAGTGAAACTGACCTTAAAATTGTACGACACGACCTCATTTGTGCCACTTTCTTTCACCTTCACCTATAGAACATACAGTATCAATTTTGTGCTGGCTTTCTTTCACTTTCAACTACAGAACATACATAGGGTATGAAACACCAGTGTCTCTCTCTCACCCGCTATCCATCTTTCACTTTCACCTATAGAACATACATACAGCATCAAGTTTCTCTCGGCTTTCTTTCACTTTCAAATATAGAACATACATAGGGGTATGAAACATCAGCATTTCACTCTCACCCTCTACCCCTGTCTTTCATCTTCTCCTATAGAAACTTGTTTTCTGTCTCCATTTCTTTCTCTTGTCTCTCTGTCTTTTTCTCATTCTGCGTTTCACTCGGTCATTCTGTAAAAATAAGATGTATGTATATATAAAATGGACGTGTGTGTGCGAGATAGAGAGAGAGAGAGAGAGAGAGAGAGAGAGAGAGAGAGAGAGAGAGAGAGAGAGAGAGAGAGTGAGTGAGTGAGTGAGTGAAGATGTTTGTCATAATGATGGATGTCTTTTAAGGTACACACTCATACAGAAAATGTGACGTCGTCGTATAAAATTCATACAACAGGTGAGTTATGGAAAAGATTATAACTTAAAATTTTCGTAACGGAAATATGTCAATGAAAATAAAGTTTAGTTGGTTGCGGAAATAGTACTGAATCTTTTGATACTCCATAGATCAAAATCAGCAACTCAGTTTTCGAATGCATAAGAAACATACGCACACACACACACAAACAAACTCTCATTTATATACCCAGACTGTTGCCATAGTAACGAAGCGAAAGTATGCAGAGTGAAGCCGCTTGACACAGCTTGACCTTGAACTCTGCTGTGCATACACACTAAGTTTTAACATATTAGCTTACTTCCATTGTTTACAGTAGTGCTTGGAAAGAAGGTGTGTAGCATGTGCTCATTGCATTGACCATGACAGAAAAAGTTGAGCAGAGAATTTGCATCAGTAGCGACACCTGCTGGGTTCGGCCGCTCTACATTGATAAGGGACAAATACCCTGAAACTAGTCTGTAGATGCCAGACCAGTAAGGGAAAGCAGCTGACCTCCCCTGTTTGAAATGAATCAGGGTCCAATCTGATCTGGCAGAGTTTCTACAGCTGGATGCCCTTCCTAACACCAACTACGAGAGTATAGTGGGTGTTTTTACGTGCCACCGGCACGAGGGCAACAGCCACACTCAAAAAGGTATTTTTTTTACATGCCACCTGCACGGGAGCCAGTCCACCGGCACTGGCAATGACCTCGCTTGAATGATTTTCTAACATGCCACCAGCAAAAGTGCTAGAAGGCGACGCTGGTAACGATTCCACTCAAATGGTGCTATTTACGGGCCACTAGCACGGAAGCCAGACAGCTGCTCTGGCAATGAACATGCTTGGACAGTGCTGTTAATGCTCCACTGGGGCAGGTGCCAGTCATCGAGTATGGTTCACTTATGATTTCAATTTCACTTGCCCCAACAGGTCTTCGCAAGTAGAGTTTAGTGTCCAATGAAGGAGAGGTTGGCATGGGTGCCAGTCAACGGATTCGGTTCGATTTCGATTTCACATTTCAGATTTCAAATTTCAAATTGCAAATTTATTTGCCTCAACAGGTCTTCGCAAGTAGAGTTTTTAGTGTCCAATGAATTAAAGATACGAATAAGTGAGCTGGCTACACTTCTGGCAGAGGTCACAGATTATGCTTTCACTTGCCTTGCCGGGTCTTCTCACGTACTGCATATTTCCAAAGGTCCTGGTCACTGGTCATTGCCTCGGTGAGGACTAAAGTTTGAAGGTCGTGCTTCACCACCTCATCCCAGGTCTTCCTCGGTCTACCTCTTCCACAGGTTCCCTCAACTCCCTCAATATACTAAAGTTTATATATATATATATATATATATATATATATATATATGCATACTGGGTCTGGACTGTTGCCATAGTAACAAAGCGAAAGTATGCAGAGTGAAGCCGCTTGGCACAGCTTGACCTTGAACTCTGCTGTGCATACACATTAAGTTTTAACATTTTAGCTTATTTCCATTGTTTACAGTAGTGCTTGTAAAGAAGGTGTGTAGCATGTGCTCATTGCATTGACCATGACAGAAAAAGTTGAGCAGAGAATCTGCATCTAATTTTCCCCACAGTTAGGTGATACCTGCTCAGAGGCCTATGCAAAGTTTTCAAAAACTTTTCATCGTTCTTGACACAATCAAGATCTTGGGCAACTAAAACCCAAGTGTGTTTTTGGTCAGCTGAAAGCAGTTTTGGCACAAATTTGGCAGACATGCGTCTCATACCAAAATCGTCAGTGATAATGGATTGAACTAAACTGTAACTAATCTGCACATCTTCTGATAACTTCTGGATAGTGATTCGACGATTTCCCCTTTACAGCTGCACGTACATCTGTGATGTTTTTCTCAGTTCTGCTGGTTGCGGGTCTCCCAGAACGATTGTCACAATCAACATTTTTTCAGCCATCTTCGAAAGGTCCAAACCACTCGTACACTTGTGTGCAGCTCATACACTCCTCTCCATTCACTTTCTGCAACTTTGCATAGGCCTCTGAGCAGGTATCGTCATGACAACTTTGTCAATCATGGTCAATGCAATGATCACATGCTTCACACCTTCCTTCCCAGCACTTCTGTAAACAGGAGAAGTGAGTTAGAACATAAAAACTTAGTGTGCATGCAGAGCGGAGTTTAAGGTCAATCTTTGCCCAGTGGCTTCACTCTGCGTGCTTCAGTTTCGTTCTATAGCACCGGTCCGGATACTTATTGATCAGACCTTGTGTGTGTGTGTGTGTGTATGTATATATATATATATATATATATATATATATATATATATATATATATATATCTATATCATCATCATCATCGTTTAACGTCCGCTTTCCATGCTAGCATGGGTTGGACGATTTGACTGAGGACTGGTGAAACCGGATGGCAACACCAGGCTCCAATCTGATTTGGCACTGGCAACGATATTACAGAGGCATCAAGCTGTTAGATCAGGTTATGAAAGTTACAGAGAGGGTCATAGCCCAACTAATTAGGGAGCGAATCAATTTAGATGAGATGCAGTTTGGGTTCGTGCCAGGTAAAAGCACTACTGATGCCTTATTTCTAGTAAGACAGCTGCAGGAGAAATACCTAGCTAAGGATAAACCTCTGTACCTGGCTTTCGTTGACATGGAGAAAGCCTTTGACAGGGTCCCCCGATCCCTTATCTGGTGGTCAATGAGGAAACTTGGGATAGAAGAATGGTTAGTGAGAGCTGTGCGAGCCATGTACAGAGATGCTGCCAGTAAGGTGAGGGTTGGAAATGAGTACAGCAATGAATTCCGGGTAGAGGTAGGGGTCCACCAAGGTTCCGTCCTCAGCCCCCTCTTATTTATCATAGTCCTCCAGGCAATCACAGAGGAGTTCAAGACAGGTTGCCCCTGGGAGCTCCTCTATGCTGATGACCTTGCCCTAATTGCGGAGTCACTATCAGAACTAGAGGAGAAGTTTCAGGTGTGGAAGCAAGGTCTAGAATTGAAGGGCCTTAGAGTCAACCTAGCTAAAACCAAAATCCTAATAAGTAGGAAGGTAGATAAAACACAAACCCCTTCAGGTAGATGGCCCTGCTCAGTATGTAGAAAAGGAGTAGGTAGTAACTCTATAAGATGTACCCGGTGCAAGCTATGGACACATAAGAGGTGCAGCAACATCAAAGGCAGGTTAACTAGGAAGTTAGTTTTTGTTTGTGGCAGATGTTCAGGTGCAATAAAGACTGTAAACAAACAGGAAACAACTTCTATCTCATTCCAGGGTGAAAAACTAGAGGTAGTCGATAGCTTCCGCTATCTGGGCGACCAAGTTAGTAGTGGGGGTGGGTGCGCTGAAAGTGTAGCTGCTAGAATAAGAATAGCCTGGGCAAAGTTTAGAGAGCTCTTACCTCTGCTGGCGACAAAGGGACTCTCACTCAGAGTAAAAGGCAGACTGTATGACGCATGCGTACGAACAGCCATGCTACATGGCAGTGAAACATGGGCTGTAACTGCTGAGGACATATGTAAGCTCGCAAGGAATGAAGCCAGTATGCTCCGTTGGATGTGTAATGTCAATGTGAATACCTGTCAGAGTGTAAGTATCTTGAGAGAAAAGCTGAACATTAGAAGCATCAGTTGTGGTGTGCAAGAGAGACGATTGCGCTGGTATGGACATGTGGTGAGAATGGATGAGGATAGCTGCGTGAAAAAGTGCCACACCCTAACAGTTGAGGGAACCCGTAGAATAGGTAGGCCCAGGAAGACCTGGGCTGAGGTGGTGAGGCAAGACCTTCGTACATTGGGCCTCACCGAGGCGATGACTACTGACCGAGACCTTTGGAAATGTGCTGTGCGTGAGAAGACCCGGCAAGCCAAGTAAGATCGTTGCCAGTGCCCCTGGACTGGCTCTTGTGCGGGTGGCACATGAGATGCACCATTTTGAGCGTGGCCGTTGCCAGTACCGCCTGACTGGCTCCCGTAGGATTTTCGAGTGAGATCGTTGCCAGTGCCCCTGGACTGGCTTGTGCGGGTGGCACATAAAAGACACCATTTCGAGCGTGGGCGTTTTTGTGCAGGTGACACGTAAAAGCACCCACTACACTCTCTGAGTGGTTGGCGTTAGGAAGGGCATCCAGCTGTAGAAACTCTGCCAAATTAGATTGGAGCCTGGTGTTGCCATCCGGTTTCACCAGTCCTCAGTCAAATCGTCCAACCCATGCTAGCATGGAAAGCGGACGTTAAACGATGATGATGATGATGATGATCTCGCTCGAAAATCCTACGAAGGCCAGTCAGGCGGTACTGGCAACGGTCACGCTCAAAATGGTGTATTTTATTGTGCCACCCGCACAAGAGCCAGTCCAGGGGCACTGGCAACGATCTCGCTCGAAAATCCTACGAAGGCCAGTCAGGCGGTACTGGCAACGACCACGCTCAGAATGGTGCATCTTATGTGCCACCCGCAAAAGAGCCAGTCCAGGGGCACTGGCAACAATCTCACTTGGTCTCACTTTGCTTGCCGGGTCTTCTCACGCACAGCACATTTCCAAAGGTCTCGGTCAGTAGTCATCGCCTCTTACACTATGTAATGCACATTAAAATTGTGTGTGTATACACACACACACACACACACACACACACACACATATATATATGAGAGAGAGAGGCGCGCTTCTCAACCACATAGTTCCAGGTTTGGTCCCACTACGTGACACCTTGGGCAAGTGTTCTCTAGTATAGCCTCGGGCCGACCAAAGCCTTGTGAGTCGATTTGGTAGACGGAAACTGAAAGAAGCCCATCATACGTGTGTGTATATATATATATATATATATATATATATATACATACACACACACACACACATATATATATATATACACACACACACACACACATACATGTATGTATGTATATATTTACGTGTGCATGTTTATTTCTGTGTTTGTCACCCCACCATTGCTTGACAACCGATCTTGGTGTGTTTACGTCCCTGTAACTTAGCGGTTCTGCAGAAGAGACCGACAGAATAAGCACCAGGCTTACAAAGACCAAGTTCAAGGGTAAATTTTTTCGACTAAAAGGCGGTGCTCCAGCGTGGCCACAGTCAATTGACTGAAACAGGTAAAAGAATAAAAGAATATATACATAAAAACACACACAGGTGCAGACACTGCTATAATAGGTGCAAGTATAGTTTCCGGTTCAGTCTCATTGTACAGAACCTTGGGAAGTGTCTTGTACTACAGTTCTGAGCTAACTAAAGCTTTGAGTGGATTTGGTAGAGAGCAACCTAGAAAGTTTGTTGTATAAATGTGTACATATGTATGTGTGTGTGTATGCACATGTGTCAATATGTTTGTTCAGATACCATCAGCTAAAAGCAGTAACACTTGTTAGTTATACTAACAAATCAGCCACTAGTTTTGCACATTCAAAGATGTATGAAATAAAGAGATTCTTTACTTGAAAAATATATAGGCATGGCTTAACAACAGGAACAGCATCTGGCTGTAAAACAATGACTCTAAAATAATACATACATGCATGCATAGGCACAGGAGTGGCTGTGTGGTTAGTAGCTTGCTTACCAATCACATGGTCATGGGTTCAGGCTCACTGCATGGCACCTTGGGCAAGTGTCTTCTACTATAGCCTTGGGCTGACCAAAGCCTTGTGAGTGGATTTGTTAGACGGAAACTGAAAGAAGCCCGTCGTATATATGTATATATATATATATATATATATATATGTATATATATATATATATATATATATATATATATATATATATATGTGTGTGTGTGTGTCTGTGTTTGTCCCCCCAACATCGCTTGACAACCGATGCTGGTGTGTTTACGTCCCCGTAACTTAGCGGTTCAGCAAAAGAGACCGATAGAATAAGTACTAGGCCTACAAAGAATAAGTCATGGGGTTGATTTGCTCGACTAAAGGCGGTGTTCCAGCATGGCCGCAGTCAAATGACTGAAGCAAGTAAAAGAGTGTGCATGGAAAATGGATGTAATCACAAGGATCCATGGGATGGTTTTTCAGAGGACTCCAACATTCACAGTAGTGTAAAGTAGGGTTGTGTGCTTTCCTCCACTGTTTGGTATCTTTTTTGCAGTCATGCAGAAACATGCTTTTGGAACATGAACTGATAGTGTTTAACTTCACACCAGATTAGACAGGAGGCTGCTCAGTCTGGCCCAGCCAGAGACAAAAACCAAACTATGTGAAGCCTTCATTAAGGCCACGTTTATAGACAATGTGGTACTGATAACAAACACTGTGGATTAGCATCAATGCTTTATAAATGGCTTCTCACAAACCTGCCAGAACTTAAATTTCATTATCAGCCTAAAGAAGAGCAAAATACTGAACAAAGGCATTGAACTATTCTCTGCCCTAACTATCAATGACTACAAACTGGAGATTATCCCATAGTTCACACAGCTTAGCTCCATCATTACAAACAGCTTTTCACTAGAGTGTAAGATCAACAGACAGACCAGAAGAACAGTCTGAACATTTACCATGCTGACAGAAAATCTGGAAGATATATATATATATAAAAGAATGAGATCAAGAGACCAATGGCATAATTTTCCCTGAAACAGCTGTAAGACATTCTACATAAAATATAAATTTACTTATGCCATTGGTCTCTTGATCTCATTCTTTTTTATATATACACACGCTAATACACAGTCCATGTTATATTCCCCATTCATGTTACAACCACATCTAGGGCAAAACTAGTTGGTATACAGCACTTACTCGGTAGTACCTGTATCTTTAGGGTCTGGTTGACTCCATTACCCTTCATAACCTTTATATATATATATATATATACATACTCTTTACTTTTACTCTTTTACTTGTTTCAGTCTTTTGACTGTGGCCATGCTGGAGCACCGTCTTTAGTCGAGCAAATCGACCCCAGGACTTATTCTTTGGAAGCCTAGTACTTATTCTATCGGTATTTTTTGCCGAACCACTAAGTTACGGGGACGTAAACACACCAGCATCAGTTGCCAAGCAATGGTGGGGGACAAACACAGACACACAAACACACACACACATATATACATACATATATACGATGGGCTTCTTTCAGTTTCTGTCTACCAAATCCACTCACAAGGCTTTGGTCGGCCTGAGTCTATAGTAGAAGACACTTGCCCAAGGTGCCACGCAGTGGGACTGAACCCGGAACCATGTGGTTGGTAAGCAAGCTACTTACCACACAGCCACTCCTACGCCTATATATATATATATATATATATATATATATATATATATATATATATATATATATATATATATATATATATATATATATATATATAACAAATAGTAAATGAGTATATGCATATATACGTACAGGTATGTGCATACCGACATCCACCTGTATGTATAGGTGCATATCTGGGTACAGGACATTGCAAACAAACGTAGACGAGAACACACGAGCCACATAGAGAACATTCTCCTTCATCAGCCACCCACGTTTTAACACCGGCGTTTCGACGAGCTTGGGCAGGACGCATCGCTAAAACGGCTCGTCCCATGGATCGCAGATTAAATTTGTATACGCAAATTAAATCTAGCCATGGAGGAATGTAGTGGCGGACAAAAAACAAGACAGGAAAACAAACAGAAAAGGCTTTACGGCCAGACGAGAAAAATTATGTGTGTATGAACGCGATGAGGCACGAACTCGAGAGGGACAAAGTGGTGCGTGCGTTGCTTGGCGAAAGCCAAGGAAGGAAAGGATTATTGACCGGAAGCATGTGACCATGCCGGTGTAAAGGGAAGAGAGAGAGTGGTAGAGGGAGAAACAGAGGGAGGAAGTAGAAGAATAGGTGAGCAACGAGAGGAAAAGAGAAAGAGAGGAAATACGAGGGGGAAAAAGATATACGTAGTAGTAACAGAGGAAGAACGAGAGGGGTAAAGCGAGATACGTAGTAGTACAGAGGAAGAACGAGGTGGGGAAGGAAAGAGAAAGAGATAGAGTAGCGTCGGAGGATATGAGTTTACGAAAACTACTTACATTTGGAAGACGCTGCGTTCAATCGTAAAAACAAATAGTAAATGAGTATATGCATATATACGTACAGGTATGTGCATACCGACATCCACCTGTATGTATAGGTGCATATCTGGGTACAGGACATTGCAAACAAATGTAATATATATGTTGTTGTACTTGGGGATGGTCATATTGCCAGGTTAGCCAATAAAAACACACGCACTGTATATTTGGTGTTAATTTGCTTCAGCTTTATATTACATTAATCTTAATCTTATTTCGGCCAGAGTTCTTTCGTCACACTTCTGTGACCGCATCAGTGATCCTTTGTTTCCTTCTTTCTTATGTGTGTCTCACCTTGCTAACTATCAGCCATGGCGGTCACAGAAGTGTGACGAAAGAACTCTGGCCGAAATAAGATTAAGATTAATGTAATATAAAGCTGAAGCAAATTAACACCAAATATACAGTGCGTGTGTTTTTATTGGCTAAACTGGCAATATGACCATCCCCAAGTACAACAACATCTGTTTCAACACACGATTTCACATCAAAAATCTTGCAAAACAAATATGTATATATATATATATATATATATATATATATATATATATATATATATATATATACACGCACATACATATACTTTTATTCTTTTACTTGGTTCAGCCATTTGACTGCAGCCATGTTGTAACGCTGCCTTGATGGGTTTTAGTCGAACAAGTCGACACACAAATATATACATATATATACGATAGGCTTCTTTCAGTTTCCGTCTACCAAATCGACTCACGAGGCTTTGGTCGGCCCGAGGCTACATATATATATTCTTTAATTTTTCTTTTTTTTTTTTTGCTTCTTTCATCTTTTTCCCTGTAAAGGTTAACTTATTTCATACATTCATGTCTTCCAAACAGTAAGTTATTGACACTAACTTGTCAGCAACAATTTGACAGACGAATCTGGGGAGTGTAAACAAGCGCGCGCACAAACACACATATGCAGGCATATGTATGTACATGGCTGTATAACAATGCGTCTGTATGTATAGATATACAAACATAATTACACATGCATATACATATAGAAGCGTCTTCCTAGGCAAGTGCATTCTATTTTAGACAGGCAGACAAATGCCTTGCGAGTGGAATTGGTCGATAGAGATTGAAAGAAGGCATCATATAAGTGTGTGTGTGTGTGTGTGTGTGCGCATGTAGTTATCTATAGACAGCTAGATAGAAACATACATACACACACACACACACACATCTACACCTACTGTGTGTGTGTGTGTATGTGTGTCCACTCCTTCTTCGCTCTATATTTGCTTATGTATATAGCTATTGTTCAATTTCATGGCTGCTGAGTGCCCTCCTAAGATTTAAATTCAATGTTGTTGGTGGGGAATTATTGTTCTTTACACCAAACCTTGTTTTCTCCCGTTATCTCTCTACATTGCTGGCGTAAGTATTGTGTAAGAAATACCAGTGCTTTTTCATTTTTGCTTTCTATACTTATTACACAACAAGAGAAAATTATATTTCAAATTCATTTCTCCACCAACATATTGATTTGAAATTAATAGAAGTATATTCCAGCCTTTCTTTGCTACTACTATGATGTGTTCATTCATACATCAGCAATGAATGGGTTGGTATAACGTGCTACTACTGTCTTCATGTCGTTTTCATTCATACTTTATTCATACATATCTCAATTGGACTGTTTATGTTGGTTGTGTAGCTGTGAATATAGCCATTATCATTTGTAATTCATTGTAAAAGTTGCTGTGTATAATTACCAGCGTGTTTAATCGTGGAGCTGGCTGTATGAATACTCACCGCCTGTGTAAATGCGGAGATAAATAAATATATAGATCCTTCTTCCACTTCTACAATGACTATACCAATAGTAGAACCAATTGAACCTCTTTAAATCAGCGGAGTTTTGTCCTTAGGAAGATAGGAAGCAGGACAAAAATGCAAAATAATTGGGGGGGGGGGAGAAAAGTCTTCAGAATCAAATTAATTTCCGTTGCGTGAGAAAGAAGATTAGTGAAAGGGGGGAAAAAATAAGGAAAAAAGCGGAAGAGACTTTTCTTTTCTATGAAGTATGGCACTTCGAAAGAATAGTTTCCACTCCACCACCATCAGCCTAGAATTCTATTTGTAAATTATTGTAAAACGTCGAGTATTCCGCAGACACGTAATTTGCAGAATGAATCAATGTGACAAGGCTGGCGATTGCAACTTGCACACACCGTCCATTTGTGGAGTGGTTAAAAACAACGTAAAACACTCACATATCTTCACTTGTCTGTTTATAATGTATGTATATTTTTATTTGATATGTATGCATACTGATATACTGCATAAATGTGCATCTTTCACGTGTAGAATTTAATAAATTTTATGTTTTATTTTGCATTTTGCTTGTAGTGTACGTTCGTGTGTGTACACACACAGAGTTTATATCCATTTAAAATAAAAGAAAATAGAGATTAGGAAGTCAATAATAGTTTAATGATAATAGTTTATTATTAATAACAACAAATTGGTCGTCTTCGGCTGTAAGAAGCGATGACCAATTTGTTAATAATAAACAATTAACTTCCTACTCCTACTCTCTATTTTCTTTTCTTCTTTTAAATGGATATAAACTTTATACCCTTTATATCCATTTATATGATATATTATTTTAAGGAAATTCATTCCCCAAAAATACTAGGTATTGAACTAGTATTTCCTTGGATGAAACCATCCCATCATGAGGTTAACATACCTTTTAATTGAATATATATATATATATATATATATATATATATATATGTGTGTGTGTGTGTGTGTGTGTGTGTGTGTGTGTGTGTGTGTGTGTATAAATATAAAAAAAGATAAAGAGAGCAATGGTAAAGTTGGAAATATATAGCTGTAAGACTCTAATCCATAAAATATATTTCTAACTTTACCATTGCTCTCTTTATCTTTTTATATATTTATACATACACACGCTAATACACGACTTATAACCCCCAATCCTGTTCATACAACGACTGGGGCAAAACTAGTCGGTATACAGCACTTACTCGGTATTACCTGTATCCTTTTGGGTTTGGTTAAATCCAATACCCTCCTCAACCTTATATTTATATATATATATATATATATATATATATATATATATATATATATATATATATATATATATATATATTAGGAAGTTAAAAGTTATGGCCGGTCATGGAGTGACCATTGGTTTCGCACCTAGCGCTTAACAGTGTAGGCGACTCTAGCGGCTATGTACCTTCGGCCGTTTGAATCTTATGAGCACCTTTATAGGTGCGAAATAAATGGTCACTCTATGACTGGCCATCATTTTTTGACTTCCTAAAAATATATTACTGCTCCAATGCTTTAGAGTGTGCTTCCTTTTCGGATACATGAACTACTGGCAATATATATGTGTCTGTCATACCGGCCATGATGAAATACCACAAGGTATAGAAAATACGTATTCGCCTTTATATATTTAATCCTTTATATTGAACACTCAATATTTCATCTATTCAATAAGACATATTCCATATATTCAATAAGACATTCAATACTTTATTTCATTGTACCATCCATTTTTATTTTATATTATATATTGTATATTATATTATATATTGTATATTCCATATTCTATATCTCACATTGGTTTTGCAGGAATATAAATAAAACAAAAAACAGACAGTGTTGGAACTCTTTTAAACAAAATAATATATTCCTCTATACACAATCATACAAAACCCCTTTTTTTGTATTTATTTTTACTCGCATATATATATATATATATATATATATATATATAGGTGTGTTTATGCATATGTGAATAGAAATGTACACACACCTCACATAGAGGCATAACTATAGTTTGGTGTTCCTCACCAACTTACTCGTAATTTCCTTTAATAAATACATTATTTAAATGAAGTTTTACGCAGTTATATTTTCAATGATGTGGATTATGATTATAATAGCAAAAATTAAAAATGATAATCTAAAATTTTTACTTTTTACTCTGAAAGAAAAAAGGACCCTACCTTTGTAAACCATTCTGTACAACATTCGTGGTGATGATGTTTTTCTCATTGCTTTCATTCATAACCAACATGAAATTGCAAGGAAACCATAAATATTTCTGCTTAAGTTTAACTGGAAAACATATCGAAATGTAATATTACTGAATAATGCTGACAAATTGTTATGGATTTTATGTTGTTGAATTATGACTAATAGGTTAATGAATGGTTAAAATGGATGGCATCTTACTAAAATGGTGGAATCCCTTATGAGTATGCATGCGTGCGCGTGTATGAGTGTGCGTGTGCGCGTCTATGTATGTTTTTATGTATGAATATCTATCTGTCTCTATATACAACTGTGTGTGCTTTGCATCTTATAACAGAAACAGCTGTAAGCTAATGAAGTTCATGATATGATTACTTATTCTTTTCTCATCTTAATTTCTTCTTACTACTGGACTGGTGCTTTGTTCTGAAGCATTTATATATGAAGTTCTAACACCAGGTTATTAGTATTGCTATGCACTGAAAAAAATAAGGGAAGAAATATATATATATATATATATATATAAACAATATATGAGTATATGCATATATATGTACATGTATGTACATACCTTCATCTACATGTACCTATAGATACATATCTGGGTACATGACGTTGCAAAAGAACATGGACAAAATGATAAATAAGTTACAAAATCAAGCAAGCCACATAGAGGACATATCCTTCATCAGCTGCCACCATTAAAACACTGGCGTTTCGAAGAGTTAGGGCAGGACGCATCGTTAAAATGGCTCTTCCCACGAACACAAATTAAATTTTTTTCATGAAGGATAGTGGCAGACGAAAAACAAGACAGGAAAACGAAACGGTGAAATAAACAAACAAAAAGGCTGTACAGCCAGACGTGAAGAAGTGTGTGTATATTGAACGCTGTGAAGCACAAACAGGAGAGGCGAAGAAATGCGTCCGAAGCTTAGGGAGTCAGAGACTGAAAAGAAATGCAACCGGACACATGTGACCAGCAAGGGGTAGGGAGAAAGAGTAGCAGAGGGAGAAGAAGGGGAGGAAGTAGAATATAAGTGAGCAACAAGAGGTAGAGAGGGAGAGAGATAGTAGTAGTGACGGGGAGAGGCGAAGGACGAGCGACGAGAGAGAGAGAGAGAGAGAGAGATAGTAGTGACAGGGAGAGGCGAAGAACAGTAGAGGGAAGAAATGAGAGGGGGAGATAGAGAGAGTCGCATTAGAAAAATATAGTTCAAAACTTGTAAAAGTTAACACGTGCGTTCGATCGTGTGATACAAACAATATATGCGTATATGCATATATATGTACATGTATGTACATACCTTCATCTACATGTACATATAGATACATATCTGGGTACTACCAGAGTAAGCACATAAATGCGAAACAAAGTGGAAAATATAGTACTCGAATACTTTATTAAAAAAGCATTCTAAATAATAAAACTGTCTGATGAACGGGAACATGAAACTCTGAGTAACAGTTTTTTGTGATATTTTTGCTGCTTTTTAATAAAGTATATATATATATATATATATATATGTGTGTGTGTGTGTGTGTGTATATATATATATATATGTATATATATATTGATAGGAAGGACAACAAAAGAAAGAAAGAGACCTCGATATTATGTAAATAGAAGAATTTATCTGTAAAAATATGTGGCACTCTTCAGTAATCCTGCCAGGAATTTTCAATGGCTGGATTACTGAAGAGATGTTGGTGTGGGCTCCCACCCCGGCATCCGAAACTCGGAGTTTTATCATGGCTACCGAATAAGTGTCACATGTTTTTACAGGTATATATATATCGGTTTTAGAAAAACAAATCCAAAGAATGATACTCTAAGAAGTAGAGCAGTCTATATTTTTTCCTGGTGAAGACTGGTTTATGGGTTTCCCGTCCATAAAAGGTTTAACTTTATGGCATATTGTCAGACCCCCAAGACCTGTTGGCCTATGACCTCTTTAAAATATGGAGGGGGAAAAGTCTGGATTATCTCCTTTCACCAATGGCTATCGATTTCCTGCTGTACTGCCATCACTCAGCTGTGAGGGTAAACAATTTGGGGATTATCTCACTCTTGCATTAGCTATCAACTTCCAGTAGTTCCCAAAAGGCCAGGAGAAATCTAAAGTGGAAACATGGCCCAAAAAATCTTTGTTCTGGAATTAAGTATAGCCCCTGGCTCAAGTGAGTCCCTTAGGATTTTCGTGTGTTCAGCTACGCATAACTTGTAGTGTTTCGTCCCATTGATGTAGGAGCTTGGGTTTTTGAGGTGCCCACTCTATCCTGTGGCCACCCCACCACCTCCAGAAATTTTGTTTCTCTTACCGGATATCCAGTTGCTCTTCCCATCTCTCCCGCTCTTATATTGGTAATAACGCTGCCTTTTCCTTGCTCTCCCTCTCTCTGGACTAACCAAACCAGATAGCAGCCCACTTACTCTATTTAACATTGGCATATTTATACTTCTTTTTTTTTTGTTACATTTATATTTGCAGCATCAGTAATGCTTACATCCACAATGCTCATAACACTTATATTTACAATGCCCCAAACATTTTCATATACAATGCTTCCTTACTCCCATACCCCAGTAGAGGCAACAACCTTAACAATTCTAACAAGTTTGAATGACAGTAAGTTAAAAAAAAGAACAACTGTTATGACATCTGTTACCAAACGATTATGGGACCCTTCTTTTCAGGTGCTGAATAACATCCCTCCTTCCTGTGGTACCACCCATATCTCTTTCCTAGTTTTCAGAGTTGGCACTCTAAATGTAGGCACATTGAAAGGTAGCTTTAGCGAGATTGTAGAGTTGCTTGAATGGAGACGTGTTGATGTATGTTGCATACAAGAGGTAAGGTGGAGAGGAGCTTCAGCCAGAGTCCTCACAGGCAAAGCACATAGGTATAAACTCTTCTGGGAAAGTAACAGTGATAGAATAGGGGATGTAGGCATGCTTCTTGCAGAGAAATGGGTGGATAAGGTCATAGAGGTAGTGAGGGTGTGTAATAGAGTATTTAAACTCAGGTTAGTCTTATAGAATAGTATAGCTACAATTATCTCTGCCTATGCCCCACAAGCGGGCCTATCAAATGAACAGAAGGATCATCATCATCATCATCATCATCGTTTAACGTCCGCTTTCCATGCTAGCATGGGTTGGACGATTTGACTGAGGACTGGTGAAACCGGATGGCAACACCAGGCTCCAGTCTGATTTGGCAGAGTTTCTACAGCTGGATGCCCTTCCTAACGCCAACCACTCAGAGAGTGTAGTGGGTGCTTTTACGTGTCACCCGCACGAAAACGGCCACGCTCGAAATGGTGTCTTTTATGTGCCACCCGCACAAGCCAGTCCAGGGGCACTGGCAACGATCTCGCTCGAAAATCCTACAGGAGCCAGTCAGGCGGTACTGGCAACGGCCACGCTCAAAATGGTGCATCTCATGTGCCACCCGCACAAGAACCAGTCCAGGGGCACTGGCAACGATCTTACTTGGCTTGCCGGGTCTTCTCACGCACAGCCCATTTCCAAAGGTCTCGGTCCGTAGTCATCGCCTCGGTGAGGCCCAATGTACGAAGGTCTTGCCTCACCACCTCAGCCCAGGTCTTCCTGGGCCTACCTCTTCCACGGGTTCCCTCAACTGTTAGGGTGTGGCACTTTTTCACGCAGCTATCCTCCTCCATTCTCACCACATGTCCATACCAGCGCAATCGTCTCTCTTGCACGCCACAACTGATGCTTCTAATGTTCAGCTTTTCTCTCAAGATACTTACACTCTGACGGGTATTCACATTGACATTACACATCCAACGGAGCATACTGGCTTCATTCCTTGCGAGCTTACGTATGTCCTCAGCAGTTACAGCCCATGTTTCACTGCCATGTAGCATGGTTGTTCGTACGCATGCGTCATACAGTCTGCCTTTTACTCTGAGTGAGAGTCCCTTTGTCGCCAGCAGGGGTAAGAGCTCTCTAAACTTTGCCCAGGCTATTCTTATTCTAGCAGCTACACTTTCAGCGCACCCACCCCCACTACTAACTTGGTCGCCCAGATAGCGGAAGCTATCGACTACCTCTAGTTTTTCACCCTGGAATGAGATAGAAGTTGTTTCCTGTTTGTTTGCAGTCTTTATTGCACCTGAACATCTGCCACAAACAAAAACTAACTTGCTAGTTAACCTGCCTTTGATGTTGCTGCACCTCTTATGTGTCCATAGCTTGCACCGGGTACATCTTATAGAGTTACTACCTACTCCTTTTCTACATACTGAGCAGGGCCATCTACCTGAAGGGGTTTGTGTTTTATCTACCTTCCTACTTATTAGGATTTTGGTTTTAGCTAGGTTGACTCTAAGGCCCTTCAATTCTAGACCTTGCTTCCACACCTGAAACTTCTCCTCTAGTTCTGATAGTGACTCCGCAATTAGGGCAAGGTCATCAGCATAGAGGAGCTCCCAGGGGCAACCTGTCTTGAACTCCTCTGTGATTGCCTGGAGGACTATGGTAAATAATAGGGGGCTGAGGACGGAACCTTGGTGGACCCCTACCTCTACCCGGAATTCATTGCTGTACTCATTTCCAACCCTCACCTTACTGGCCGCATCTCTGTACATGGCTCGCACAGCTCTCACTAGCCATTCTTCTATCCCAAGTTTCCTCATTGACCACCAGATAAGGGATCGGGGGACCCTGTCAAAGGCTTTCTCCATGTCAACGAAAGCCAGGTACAGAGGTTTATCCTTGGCTAGGTATTTCTCTTGCAACTGTCTCACTAGAAATAAGGCATCAGTAGTGCTTTTACCTGGCACGAACCCAAACTGCATCTCATCTAAATTGATTCGCTCCCTAATTAGTTGGGCTATGACCCTCTCTGTAACTTTCATAACCTGATCTAACAGCTTGATGCCTCTGTAATTATTTGTATCTAAAGCGTCCCCTTTACCTTTGTAGCAGTTGACTATGATGCTGCTACACCAGTCATAGGGTATGACTCCTTCGTGTATCACCTGGTTCGTAATACGGGTGACTAGGCTATAGCCAACACTGCCAGATATTTTGAGCATCTCTGCAGTGATTCCTGATGGGCCGGGGGCTTTCCCGGTCTTCATACTCTTAATTGCTTTATCTACCCTGGTACTATCAACTCGGATAGCTGGTCCCTCTATTGGGTCGACATAAGGCAGGCTCTCTTTCTCCCACTTTTATGATATTCTTCTGCAGGCTACCTTAAAGACAATTGGCAATGATCTCATCTTTGCGGCTGGAGATTTTAATAGGCATGTCAAACAGCAACCTGGTATCTTTCATGCTGTGCATGGGGGTCATGGAATTGGTGCCAGAAATGAAGAGGGAACTAGGCTTCTGGAGTTCTGTGATGCAAATAACCTAATATCGGCAACACCAACTTCAGGAAGCCAGCCAGCCACCTGATAACCTATCAATCAGGTAACTCTGCTAGCCAGATTGATTTCATTCTCACCAGACATCGGGATGCATGGTTGCTCTTAAATACAAAGACCCTCCCTGATGAAGATTGTACCCACAGCATAGACCAGTTATTAGTGACTTTGGACTGGAGGCTAGAAGAATGCCAAAAAGCAGACCAATCTGGAAAAGAAGGACTTGGAAGCTTAAGAACCCTTCACATGGTGAGAGATTTAGGGATATTCTTACTGAGAAATTTGATGAGAGGGTGGAGGAACTATAGTCCTGTGACAAAGAAGGCAGCTGGGAATTCCTGCGAGACAGCTTGCTGAGTGCCACAGACCAAATCTGTGTCTGGTGCAAAGTCCATTCCAGACCTAGGGTGACATGATGGTGGAACAATACTGTAGACAGGGACATTAGAGCAAAGGAAACAGGCCTGGAAGAGTCAGATAGCTAGAAGGGAAGCTAGGAGACAGCTATATATATATAGCCAAAGGAGTAGCAGAAAAGATTGCCAATGTTCAGCAATGTGAGGACCAAAGAACTGAAGTATTTCGGATAGTAAGACAGTGCGTGAGAGAAAACCGTGATGTCATAGGAGAGAAATGTGTCCACATGGATAATGGTGCCCTTGCATTTAATGATTCTGCAAAGAAAGAGGCTTGAAGATGCCATTATGAAAGACTACTGAATGTGGAGAATGAATGGGAGGAGGAGAGTCTGCCAAAGGTTGACCCAATTGAGGGACCAGCTACCTGAATCAACAGTATCCTGGTAGATAAAGCAATTAAGGATATGAAGACAGGGAAAGCACCTGGCCCATCAGGAATCACCGCTGAGATGTTTAAAATATTGGGTGGTGTGGATTATGGTCTTGTCACCCGCATCATAAATCAAGTGGTTCATGAAGGAGTCATACCCAATAACTGGTGTAGCAGTACCATAGTCAACTGCTACAAAGTAAAGGTGATGCTTTAGATAGAAATAACTACGGGATATCAAATTATTGGATCAAGTAATGAAAGTTACAGAGAGGATCATAGCCCAACTAATTAGGGAGAGAGTTAGCCAAGATGAGATGCAGTTTGGTTTTGTGCCATGGAGAAGCACCACCGATGCTATATTTCAGGAGAAATACCTCTGTACTTGGAAATTGTTGACTTGGAGAAAGCCTTTGACAGCATCCCCAATCCCTTATCTGGTGGGCAATATAGAAACTGGGGATAGATGAGTGGTTGGTAAGAGCTGTACAAGGGATGAATTTCAGGTAGAAGTAGTTCAATAAGGATCAGTCCTCAGCCCCCTCTTATTCATCATAGTCCTCCAGGCAATAGCAGAGGAATTCAAGACAGGCTGCCCTCTATGTTGATGACCTGCTCTAATAGCCGAGTCACTACCACAACTAGAGACAAAGTTTAGAATGTGGAAGCAAGGTCTAGAATCGAAGGGCCTTAGGATTAACTTAACAAAAATCAAAGACTTAATAAATAGGAAGGCTGACAAATCACAAATCCCTTCAGGTAGATGGCCCTGCTCGATCTGTAGAAAAGGCGTAGGTAGAAAATCCATACGATGTACCTGTTGTAAGCTATGGACACATAAGAGGTGCGGCAATATCAAAGAAAGGTTCACTGGGAAGATACTTTTTGTGTGTGGCAGATGCACAGGGACAATAAACACTGAAGATGTACAGAAAACAGATTCTATCACATGCCAGGGGAAAAAAAATAGATGTAGTTGATAGCTTCCATTACCTAGGCGACCAAGTCTGTAGTGGGGGTGGATGCTCTGAGTGTGGCTGCTAGAATAAGAATAGCCTGGGCAAAGTTCAAGGAGCTCCTACCTCTGCTGGTTACAAAGAGCCTCTTGCTCAGGATGAATGTAGACTGTATGATGCATATGTGCAAACTGCCATGCTACACAGTAGTGAAACATGAGCCATGACTGCTGAGGACATGCATTGGCTTGAAAGAAATGAAACTAGTATGCTCCACTGGATGTGAAATGTCAGTGTGCATGCACAACAGAATGTGAGCGCCCTAAGAGAAAAGTTAGACATAAGAAGCATCAAATGTGGTGTGCAAGACAGGCAACTGTGTGAGGAAGTGCCACACCCTAACTGTGGAAGGAACCCATGGAAGACATGGGATGAAGTGGTCAAGCGTGACCTTCGAACGTTGAGTCTCACAGAGGCAATGACAGGAGACTGAGACCTTTTAGAGATATGCTGTGATTGAGAAGACCCAGCAACTAAAGTGAGATTGCAGTCATGGCTGATGCCAGTGTTGCATGTCCAGCCCATTTAAAAGTACACTTGATGCGTCAGACAAAATGATATGCATGAGAGTCAAACCAAAATCATAGCTGTGGCCAGGTCCATCTGACTGGCTTCCATGCCGGTGTCACGTAAAAAGCACCAACCAAACGTGGCCAATGCCAGTGTCCCCTGACTGGCTCCACTGCCAGTGGCATGTAAAAAGCACCATCCGAATATGATTGATGCCAGGGCCACCTGACTGGCTCCTGTGCTGGTGGCACGTAGAAAGCACCCACTACACTCTCAGAGTGGTTGGCATTAGGAAGGGCATCCAGTTGTAGAAACATTGCCAGATCAGATTGGAGCCTCATGCAGCCGCTGTCATTCCAGACCTCAGTCAAACCGTCCAACCCATGCCAGCATGGAAAACAGATGTTAAATGATGAGAGAGATATATAAATGTATATTTATATATGTATATATATCTATGTATAAATATATATTTGTATAGATATATATATATCTATGTATTTGCCATGATATGTGTAGTAGCCACTACACATTTTTTTTCTCTCCTTGTTTTTTTTCTGTGTTCCTTTCTGTGGAAGAGCGTAGGCTCAAAAACGTTAAAAACTTTTTCAATTCCCGAGCGTTATACTAATACATCTGTTTGTTTTCTACACCACCTGTCTTCATCTTTTGTTTTCTTGTGAATTCTCCCTATATATATATCTGTGTGTGTATAATTTGTAGTAGTAGAAATACTTGTGATACAGCTAGCATGGTAACAACACCGGTAAATGGAGTCGGGACTGCCTTATATACAAACAAATATGATAAATGCTCATGCAGAGAAAATCAAAATGTCCTTTGATGAATCTCTGTATGAGTATAAATCTTATATATAAATGTACCATGCACACAAAGGGAGAGCCCTATGTTTACATTGGGCAGATGGCTGATTCATTTACGAATCGTTCTCGTGTGCATGTTGCTAGCTTTAAGACAATCAATAAGAGATATTGAACGTCTTTGGCAGATTTTGTATGGTGACTGAAGTACAGCATTAATTGGTCCATAGTAAGGTATGCAAAACCATAGAATATGATTTCCAGGAGATGCCGTCTCTGCTCCAAGGAATCCCTGTCTATTCTGTGGACTAATGAGAAGATAATTAATAGAATTTCTGAAAGACTCTTGAGATGCCTACATGCATATAAGTGTACTTTCGTACAATGCTATGGGAATGAATTTTGAGTAATCAGTAACTTAATTTACTTTAAGGTGTGGATTACTTAAGTTTACTTTTAACCTCCCCTTTCTTATAAACACCAAGTAGATAACTAACACGCTTTGCGATCATGAGTGCACCAAACCTCACGTGTGTATATGCTCACATTTTTGCAGATGCTTGTATGAGCAAGTGTACTCGTGCCATGCAGCTTGCTCAAGGGTGTTTATACATCCATATCTATTAACAGTTATTTCTTGCTGGATTGCGTGTTCGTTTCTCTTTTTGCCATCTGTGATTTTACTTTTGATTTATATAAATGAAGATGTTTCCTCCATCTGGCTACTTTTCTCTCTACAAAATAGAAAGTTACATTGTGGAACAGTCATTTTAACGAGTTGTATTTATTTATCACCCGACGAGATACATCTGCACCACTGGATGCTCCTGAACGAGTTGTTGAGTGTCCCACCCAAGAGGAATCAATGCTAGATGTGTCGAAACAATGATTAATAATAAATTGCCATGATTAATAATAAATTCTCATATATTCTATCTTCTGTCTTTCATTTGCTATATATGTATATATACAAACAATATATGAGTATCATCATCATCATCATCATCATCGTTTAACTATGTGGCTTGCTTGTTTGTTGTACCTTGTTTATCATTTTGTCCATGTTCTTTTGCCACGTCATGTACCCAGTTATGTATCTATGTGTACATGTAGATGAAGGTATGTACATACATGTACATATATATGCATATACTCATATTGTTCGTATCACAACAGAACGCACGTGTTAACCTTTATACAGTAAGTTTTAACTATGTGTGTATATATATATATATATATATATATATGTGTGTGTGTGTGTATGTATATTCTTTTTTTTATTCTTTTATTTGTTTTAGTCATTTGACTATGGCCATGCTGGAGCACTGCCTTTCAGTCAAACAAATCCACACCAGGACTTATTCTTTATAAGCCTAGTACTTATTCCATCGGTCCCTTTTGCCAGGAATCTAAACACATTAACATTGGTTGTCAAGTGATGGTGAAGGGACGATCATAGGCACACAC
Organism: Octopus bimaculoides; assembly: GCF_046866305.1. Taxonomy (NCBI): domain Eukaryota; kingdom Metazoa; phylum Mollusca; class Cephalopoda; order Octopoda; family Octopodidae; genus Octopus; species Octopus bimaculoides. The sequence continues at coordinate 78,730,978 of NC_142935.1, forward strand.
ACACATATATATATACAATGGGCTTCTTTCAGTTTCTGTCTACCAAATCCACTCACAAGGCTTTGGTCAGCCCAAGGCTATAGCAGAAGATACTTGCCCAAGGTGCCACGCAGTGGGACTGAACATGGAACCATGTGGTTGGAAAAAAAGCTTCTGACCACACACCCACGCCTCTTTTATTCTTTTACTTCAGTCATTTGACTGTGGCCATGCTGCAGAACTGCCTTTAGTTGAACAAATAGATCCCCAGGACTTATTTGTAAGCCTAGTACTTGTACTATCACTCTCTTTTGCCAAACCACTAAGTTATGGGGATGTAAACACACCAACATCAGTTGTCAAATGATGGTGGAGCAACAAACACAAACACGCATACACACACACACACACACACATAAATACATATATACAATGGTCTTATTTCAGAGGTGCATACAGTGGGACTTAACCTGGAACCATGTTGTTGGGAAACAAGCTTCTTACCACACAGCTACTCCTACACTTACAAACACACTAACGTATATATATATATATATATATACATATATATATGTGTGTGTGTGTGTGTGTGTGTGCATGTGTATATGTGTGTGTATGTATATATATATGTGTGTGTATATATATATGTGTGTGTATATATGTGTGTGTGTATATGTATATATATATATATATATATATATATATATATATGTATGTATGTATATATATATATATTTATGTGTATGTATATATATATGTACATGTATTTGAAGAAACAAATACAATGGAAATTTATGAAATTTTTAAACTTAAGGATAATCCTACTCTAATTAACAATAGATCTGACCTTAGGGTTCTATGTGTACATTGTTACTCTCGCACCTTTAAATATTTAAAAAAATAAATCTTGCTAGGGATCTTTTTTAAAACGGGGGCCACATTTTTCATTAACGAAACACTTTGAAACTTGGAACACTGGTAGAATGTGTCATATAAAACATCTTTTTCTCTTAGTCTTCTTAAAAAAAAAAGAAATCCATAAATTATTCCATGTTAAAGTTGTCGTATTTCTGTAATTTCAACCAATCACTGACGTCCATTCAGCCGATATACATTAAGTGCCGACTACATAAACAAACGATTCTGAAACAATTAACCCTAACCCTAACCCTAACCCTAGGGTTAGGGTTAGGGTTAGGGTTAAAGCAAATTTAAAATGAAAAAAGCAAATAAAACGAAGGTATGGAGATTAAATACGCTTTACATCGCTTAATGAGCCAAAGGAGTAAATGTAAACAACTGAATACTTGTCAGTGATTGGTTGAAATTATCGAAATAAGACAATTTTTTACATGAAATAAATTCGAATACAAAAATATTTTTCTGTTCTATAACACAAAATAGATAAGTATACGAAGTTTGAAAGTCTTTCCGTACCAAAAACACTACGTAAAACATTAATGAAAAATGTGGCCCCCATTTTAAAAAAGATCCCTTGCTAGTAATATATTTTATTCCCTTTCGTTTCCCAGACTAACTACTTTATTTAAGTTATAGCTTTAAAGTATAAAATTTGGAATATATTTTAACCGTTCCCAACCCACTGATAATATTCCTACATTTCTCAAGCTAATTCTAGCTCTCTTCTACCATATTATCAATTTGAAACTATAGCTTTAATACTCTTAGTTTAGTCCTGATTTTCAAACTTTATTCCTCCCCTTTTTTCCTTCTCCTTCTTCTCACCCTTTTACTTTGATTCCTTATGGCCATTGATATCTTCTCTTCTTATGGTTTTCTTATAAATAATATCTCTCTTCTCCTACCCCACATAAATGTATATCTTATTCTAATTTAACTATAAATGTTCTCTATGGTTTGAATTTTTTAATATTTTATATTGTTGAATTATTCTAAATACACAGACGAATAGATATATTCTTAGTAATTTCCTTTAATTCTTCAATATCTTAACCTAAATTCCCTTACCTTAAATTTCCTCTCGCCACTCCTTAGAGTATTGTCCTTTCATTTTAATTTTTATTTTTATTTATTTTTTCTTATTTTCTTTTCCTTTCTTCTCTCTCTTTTCTCTTGCTTGATTTACCCCTAACCTTCGGTCCCTTACTACCTAACTTACCTTCCTTTAAATTGAAATTACTGCTATCTTACCCCTCCTTCTAGAAAGAAGAACAAATAGAATATATAGAAATTAAATTCCTGTTTGGTTCACTAGACTGTTGATTAACAGCCCAGTCAAGATGGTATTCTCTTCATCTCCTACTCATGTGTTTGCACACATTTACAAAATGGCTTTCTGAAATGAAATTCCATTATGCAGTTGAGGAGTACATTTTCATTGCACATCTTATGTTGTGTTCTCACTACATAAATAAATGAAGCTTGTACAAAACGTATGTACTGCTATAACCTAATACATTTTTGTTGCTTTTCTTCAAATTTAATTCACCAAATCTCTTGATTTTGTTTTTGGATTTTACCCTACCAAATTCTGGTGCCACAAACATTTTAAGTACCACATTTAATCTTTTGATTAAATCTATATTATATGTACATGTATGTATATATGTATATGTATGTATGTATATATATATATATATGTGTGTGTGTGTGTGTGTGTACATGTATGTATATATATATATGTACATGTATGTATATATATTTATATGTATATTTATTACTCAATATTTCATTTATTCAATAAGACATTCAATACTTCATTTCATTTTACTATTTATATTATATATTCCATATTCTATATCCCACATTAATTTTATAAGAATATAAATAAAACATAAAAAACCGACAGAGTTGGAACTCTTTTAAATAATATATTCCTCTATACACGATCATACAAACCCCTTTTTTAATTTTTTTATTTATATATATGACAGTACCATGGTAGATAAAGCAATTAAGAGTATGAAGACAGGGAAAGACCCCGGCCCATCAGGAATCACTGCAGAGATACTCAAAATATCTAGCAGCGTTGGCTATAGCCTAGTCACCCGTATTACGAACCAGGTGATACACGAAGGAGTCATACCCAATGACTGGTGTAGCAGCACCATAGTCAACTGCAACAAAGGTAAAGGTGACACTTTAGATACAAATAATTACAGAGGCATCAAGCTGTTAGATCAGGTTATGAAAGTTATGGAGAGGGTCATGGCCCAACTAATTAGGGAGTGAATCAATTTAGATGAGATGCAGTTTGGGTTCGTGCCAGGTAAAAGCACCACTGATGCCATATTTCTAGTAAGACAGCTGCAGGAGAAATACCTAGCCAAGGATAATCCTCTGTACCTGGCTTTCGTTGACATGGAGAAAGCCTTTGACAGGGTCCCCCGATCCCTTATCTGGTGGTCAATGAGGAAACTTGGGATAGCAGAATGGTTAGTGAGAACTTTGCGAGCCATGTACAGAGATGCTGTCAGTAAGGTGAGGGTTGGAAATGAGTACAGTGAAGAATTCCGGGTAGAGGTAAGGGTCCACCAAGGTTCCGTCCTCAGCCCCCTCCTATTTATCATAGTCCTCCAGGCGATCACAGAGGAATTCAAGACAGGTTGCCCCTGGGAGCTCCTCTATGCTGATGACCTTGCACTAATTGCGGAGTCACTATCAGAACTAGAGGAGAAGTTTCAGGTGTGGAAGCAAGGACTAGAGTCGAAGGGCCTTAGAGTCAACCTAGCTAAAACGAAAATCTTAATAAGTAGGACAGTAGATAAAACACAAACCCCTTCAGGTAGATGGCCCTGCTCAGTAGGTAGAAAAGGAGTAGGTAGTAACTCTATAAGATGTACCCGGTGCAAGCTATGGACACATAAGAGATGCAGCAATATCAAAGGCAGGTTAACTAGGAAGTTAGTTTTTGTATGTGGCAGATGTTCAGGTGCAATAAACACTGTAAACAAACGGGAAACAACTTCTGTCTCATTCCAGGGAGAAAAACTAGAAGTAGTTGATAGCTTCCGCTATCTGGGTGACCAAGTTAGTAGTTGGGGTGGGTGCACTGAAAGTGTAGCTGCTGGAATAAGAATAGCCTGGGCAAAGTTCAGAGAGCTCTTACTTCTGCTGGCGACAAAGGGACTCTCACTCAGAGTAAAAGGTAGGCTGTATGACGCATTTGTACAAACCGCCATGCTACATGGCAGTGAAACATGGGCTGTGACTGCTGAGGACATGTGTAAGCTTGCAAAGAATGAAGCCAGTATGCTCCGCTGGATGTGTAATGTCAGTGTGCATACCTGACAGAGTGTAAGTATCTTGAGAGAAAAGCTGAACATAAGAAGCATCAGTTGTGGTGTGCAAGAGAAACAATTGCGCTGGTATGGAGATGTGGTGAGAATGGAGGAGGATAGTTGTGTGAAAAAGTGCCACACCCTAACAGTTGAGGGAACCGGTGGAAGAGGTAGACCCAGGAAGACCTGGTATGAGATGGTGAAGCACGACCTTCAAACTTTAGGCCTCACCAAGGCAATGACTAGTGACCGGGTCCTTTGGAAATGTGCTGTGTGTGAGAAGATCCAGCAAGCCAAGTGGGACCTAAATCCAAGGCCTCTGCCAGGGGTGTAGCCAGCCCACTTGTGCGTACCTTTCCTACATTGGACACTAAACTCCGCCTGCGAAGACTTGTTGAGACAAGTGAAATCGAACTAAATTCGACGACTGGCACCCGTGCCAACGTCATCTCCTTCATTGGACATGAAACTCATCTTGCGATGACTTATTGGGCCAAGCGAAAGCGAAATCGGGATAGCACCTGTGCCCGGCGTCGCCTTTCTGGCACTTGTGCCCATGACATGTGTAAGGATTTTCGAGCGAAATCGTTGCCAGTGCTCCTGGACTGGCTCTTGTGTGGGTGGCACATAAAATACACCATTTTGAGCGTGGCCGTTGCCAGTACCGCCTGACTGGCCTTTTGTGCAGGTGACATGTAAAAGCACCCACTACACTCTCTGAGTGGTTGGCATTAGGAAGGGCATCCAGCTGTAGAAACTCTGCCAAATCAGATTGGAGCCTGGTGTTGCCATCCGGTTTCACCAGTCCTCAGTCAACTCGTCTAACCCATGCTAGCATGGAAAGCGGACGTTAAACGATGATGATGATGATGATATATATATATATATATATATATATATATATATATATATATATGTGTGTGTGTGTGTGTGTGTGTGTGTGTATATATATATATATATATATATAGGGTCCCCCGTTCCCTTATCAGGTGGTCAATGAGGAAACTAGGGATAGATGAGTGGTTAGAGAGAACTGTGCAAGCCATGTACAGGGACGCTATCAGTAAGGTGAGGGTTGGCAACAAGTACAGCGAAGAATTCCGGTTTGAGATAGGGGACCACCAAAATCCAGTCCTCCAGGCAATAACACAGGAATTCAAGATGGGATGCCCTTGGGAGCTCCTCTTTGCTGATGACCTTGCCCTAATTGCTGAGTCACTATCAGAACTAGAGGAGAAGTTTCAGGTGTGGAAGCAAGGACTAGAATCAAAGGGCCTTAGAGTCAACCTAGCTAAAACCAAAGTCTTAATAGGTAGGAAGGTAGACAAAACACAAACCCCTTCAGGTAGATGGCCCTGCTTGATCTGTAGAAAAGGAATAGGTAGAAACTCCATAAGATGCTCCCAGTGTAAGCTATGGACACATAAGAGGTGCAGCAATATCAAAGGCAGGCTAACTAGCAAGATAGTTTTTGTATGTGGCAGATGTACAGGAGCAATAAACACTGAAAATGTGCAGAAAACAACCTTTGTCACACTCCAGGGAGAAAAACTAGAAGTAGTTGATAGCTTCCGTTACCTAGGTGACCAAGTTTGTAGCAGGAGAAGGTGCGCTGAAAGTGTAGCTGCTAGCATAAGAATAGTTTGGGCAAAGTTCAGAGAGCTCTTACCTCTGCTGATGACAAAGGGCCTCTCACTCAGAGTAAAAGGTAGGCTGTATGACGCATTTGTACAAATCGCCATGCTACATGGCAGTGAAACATGGGCCGTGACTGTTGAGGACATGCGTAAGCTCGCAAGAAATGAAAACAGTATGCTCCGATGGATGTGTAATGTCAGTGTGCATACTCGACAGAGTGTAAGTACCTTGAGAGAAAAGTTGAACCTAAGAAGCATCAGTTGTGGTGTGCAAGAGAGACGATTGTGCTGGTATGGACATGTGGCAAGAATGGATGAGGGTAGCTGTGTGAAAAAGTTCCACACCCTAACAGTTAAGAGAACCTGTGGAAGAGGTAGACCCAGGAAGACCTGGTATGAGATGGTGAAGCACGATCTTCGAACTTTAGGCCTCACCAAGGCAATGACTAGTGACCGGATCCTTTGGAAATATGCAATACATGAGAAGACCCGGCAAGCCAAGTGAGAGCATAATCTGTGGCTTCTTGAAGTGTAGCCAGCTCACTTATTCATATCTTGAGGATGCTTTTGTTTCATTATTAGAAGAATACATAGGGTGTGTAAACAAAAAGAATAAGGCATGGATATCGCAAGAGACACAAGCAGCCAGAGAAGTAAGAAAGAAGCTAAAGGAAAAATTACTATCGGCAAGCTCAGAAGTAGAGATAAATAGATGTCAGGGAAATTAAAACCAACAAAATAAGAAAGTTAAAAAACAATTAAGAAGAGACAAGCGAAAATATTTCGGAAATTTAGCAATAACAGCAGAAAGTGTAGCTCAGCGCCAGAACATGAAAGAGCTGTACAACACAACTAAATTACTATCTGGGAAGAGAGTAAGAGTAGAAAAGGCAGTAAAAGGGAAGGATGGCCAGACGTTAACATCAATTCTAGAACAAAAAATCGATGGAAGGAGCATTTTGAAGATTTTCTCAATAGACTACCTCCAGACACAATAGCCAACATTGTGCCAAGAAATTTGGATCTTAACATCAGCCTTGACCCACCGTCCAAGTTTGAAATAAGAAAGGCTATACAATTCCTTAAGAATGGGAAATCGGGAGGTGTAGACAATATTCCAGCTGAAGCAATGAAATCAGCTATAGAAATAGCGGTAGAAATGTTTCATCCATTATTTTCTAAGATATGGCAGGAAGAAAATGTGCCTAATGATTGGAAAGAGGGACTCATCGTAAGATTGCCAAAAAAAAGGTGATTTAAGCGTTTGCGGATATTATAGAGGGATTATGTTGTTATCGACTCCCGGAAAAGTTTTTAACAGGATACTTTTGGAGGACAGCAGTTGACAAATTGTTGCATAAAGAACAAGCCGGATTTAGGAAGAACCGTCCATGTGTAGATCAAATTGCCACTCTTCGTATCATCTTAGAGCAAAGCACAAAGTGGAATACACTACTTTATATTAATTTTATTGATTTCAAAAAAGCATTCGATAGTGTAGATAGGGAAGGCTTATGGAAAATTATGCAGCACCACGGCATACCAGACAAGTATCTATACTATAAAAGGCAGATTTTCTCTGTGTGTGTGTATGTTTAAAATTCATACATTTACACAATTCCAAATTTCTTGGATTAAACAATCACAATTAATATTCTAAATACAATTTGTTAGGTCACTGCGTCATTTTTTCACTCCAAAAAATTCCTAATAACGAATATAATCCATAAAACTACACGAGTAAACATTTTCTCCCTAATAAAATCTAATTTCCTCTTTCTAATACAAATCCTTTCAACTCCTACTTTCTCTTATGAACCTTTACGAACAATCCAACAACAAATACAAAAAGAAAGGAAGGAGAAACACTGACAGTAAAAGAAAACTATTTCAGTATCAAAACTGAAACAATCACATTTCGATACTGTAATGACAGTTTCACTTTAATGGTTTCATTTTAATACTACATACATATATACATACATACCTCATTCTAATTGGCGGGAATTATAAGTTATTTCTAACTCATCCTTCACCATGATAACAACAGAAAAAAAATAGTCACACATCTTTTTCAAATACGATCGCCAAACATTTATTCCCTACAAACTGTAAGTTTTTTGGAAAATCTTTTCGTAAATCTTGAGATTAACACCCGCACGATTACCTACCTAACCCTAAAACCCCAACTCTAACATTTTAGTGAAAATCGTGCGGGTGTTAATCTGAAAATTTAACAATCTTTTTTAAAGCACTTTTATATGTCTTGCAAACAACTCGCACATGCAAGTGCTACCAGTCAAGAACTCCAGCAAGTGTATGGGGTCATCAGGAGATTTATTTAGTGTGTGTGTGTGTGTATATATATATACACTTAAGACTTAGTTGTGGGTTGGGACTTTCATCGGCAGAGGTCATTATTATTACGACCATATATATATACACACAGAATGCACATTAATACGCACATACATACAAATACCTATCATTCTTTTATATTTAGTGTGTGTGTGTGTGTTTTGCCCATCTTAATATATAATGCTGAAGTTCTGTATCTGTGAAGCCTTTTTAAAAGTTTATAGAAATCCACATTTTCCACTTTTTCGTCCTAACCCTAACACTGTAGTCAATATTGTGCTGGTGTTAATCTGAAAATTTAATAATCTTTTTTAAAACACTTTTACTTACTAACATTTTTTTATTTAGTGTGTGTGTGTGTGTTGGCCATATATTTATACACTTAAGACTTAGTTGTGGGTTGGGAGTTTGATCGGCAGACGTCATTATTATTATTATTATTATTATTTGAAATTTTTCCTCCAAAGGCGGCTTCAGGCAGGTGGAGAATAGTTGATTATATCGACCCCTGTGTCCAACTGGTACTTATTTTTTAGACCCTGAAAGGATGAAAGGCAAAGTCAACTTCGGCGGAATTTGAACTCAGAACGTAGAGATGGGTACAAACCTCTCGTTGCTACACTGATTCTGCAGAACAGGGTTGAGTGTGAAAACCAACTTTAAAGTGTAAATATAGATGTTTTTGAATACACACTCATACATACATATATACAAATACCTGTCAGTCTCTTCCAAATATGATCGACAGTCAAACATTTATTCCTTACAAACTGAATTTTCTTAATATCTTTCTTAAAACACATTTACTTACGACCATATATATATATACATACAGAATGCACATTAATACACACATACATACAAATACCTATCATTCTTTTTTATTTTGTGTGTGTGTGTGTTGCCCATCTTAATATATAATGCTGAAGTTCTATATCTGTGTGAAGCCTTTTTAAAAGTTTATAGAAATCCACATTTTCCATTTTTTCGTACAAATTTTTACATCAATGGAATTTTCTCGATGTGAACTTTCCAGTGCAGTAATTAGATTTTTTAAATTCCATTTACTTTATGTGATTTAAGGGAGATTTGGCTGTTGTTTCTAGCAACTTTTATATTTCTTCCCTTCTACCTGTACCGGCGTTCTTACACATTGATCACGCACTCAACATATCATATACAGAGTAAGAGTAAAAGAGAGAGAGAGAAAGTGATACCTACAAAGTCATAAATTAACTTGCTTTAAGACTATTCTTTCCTTCTACCTTTTCACTCTTACTTCGTTCTTCTTCCTCTCTCTCATTTAATAGCTTTCTTCTATCCCTCTACCTCTAACATATTTTTCATAACATAGAAATGTAAAAATACACAACCACACATACGTGATCTGTGACAACATACACATAAACACATACACACATCAACGTTATAGATATAAGATTTAGTTTCTGTGTGTTTCTTATATAAACATGCACACGCATTGCTATTTTATAACTGTCTTCCGTTCTCCCTTCCTCTCTTTCTCTTTCTTCATTGCTCCCGTTCTCTATTCCTTTCTCCCCCCTCTCTCGCACTCTCAAACGCATACACGCGCACGTACACACAAGCATTCCCTAACTCATGTTCGTCAATGTTTTGTAAATATACAAACTACGGAGCTTATGGACAACACATTGCAAATCAGTGAACTTCATTACAAATGTGGGTAATTTTTCAGATTAACACCCGCACGATTTTCACTAGGGTGTTAGGGTTACGGTTTTGGGGTTAGGGTTTTAGGGTTACGGTTAGGGTTAGAGTTACGATGAGGGTTAGTGTTATGGTTACGGTTTTAGGGTCTAAGAATTACGGTTACGTAATTGTGCGGGTGTTAATCTGAAAAATTACCAAAATGTGAAAACTACCAACCCTGCCAACTATTATAACTCTTGTTGTTCTCTTTAATATGTACATAGATTATGCCTCCAAACAAGACAACTTGCTGGGGAAAGAAAGCAACCGGTTTAAAAAGACAGCAACAGACTGCATCAATTCAACACATTCCAGAAGCTACTTTGAACATAATGCAAAATAGTGCATCAACATCTACTGCCCAATCTGATACAATTCTGGCAGAACTGTGTAGCAACAGATCACCAGCAATTGCTTCATCAGAAATTGCTGACCTACCTCCTACGAAAAGTAATTACCCTGCTTTGTATAATCAAGGCAGCGCAAAAAGTGGTTTTGCACAATCATTTCTATAGCCAATTAGACGGATGAAATTTACATACGCTTAATAATGTTACGCCAAACAGCCTTCAGACTTTCCCTATTAATTTCGTCTTTTGAATTATGAACATATTTACACCATAAGGGTTTTTTCGTTGCAAGGCTTTCTTTTTTAGTTGATTTTCACCTAGCAAGACTTATTGTAGATGGCGTAATAAGTTACACCCGGACAACGTCGGGTTATACTGCTAGTATATCTTTAATTAGAGCAACTTACCAAGGAATGTCATGCTGAGTCTTACATGGAAATGGAGCTATGGATAAATTTGAAGTAAAAACAGGAGTTCGGCAGGGCTGTATACTTTCTCCCTTTTTATTTCTACTAGTTATAGATTGGATTATGAAGGAAACTACGATTGAAAGCCAAACAAGCATTCAATGGATGGATGCAGAAGCTCTAGAAGATCTCGACTTTGCAGATGATATAGTGCTACTTTCACAAACATATAGCCAAATGCAAAATTAAATGTCAAAATTAAAAGTAATAGCTGCCAAACTGCGACAAATAAAAAGTTATGCACGTTAATGAAGTAAACAGTGAACATATTAAACTAGAAACCGGTGAACTAGAGGATGTAGCTGAGTTTAGGTATTTAGGTAGTAAGATAACGTTCTCAGGCGGCACCGACAAAGATATTAAGACGAGAATAAGTAAGGTAAGGACCGCTTTCCACCTGTTAAAAAAAGTATGGAGCGCAAGTGTAATTTCAATAAAGAACAAAATAAGAATTTTTAACACTAAGTTATGGGGACGTAAACACACCAGCATCAATTGTCAAGTGATGTTGGGGGAACAAACTCAGACACACAAACATATACATACACATACATATATACATATATACAACGGGCTTATTTCAGTTTCTGTCTTCCAAATCCACTCACAAGGCTTTGGTCAGCCCGGGGCTATAGTAGAAGACACTTCCCCAAGGTACCACGCAGTGGGACTGAACCCGATATGTATATATTATATATATATATATATATATATATATATATATATATATATATATACATTATTTATATATATATATATTATTTATATATGTATATATATATATTATATATATATATATTCTGTTACTCTTTTACTTGTTTCAGTCATTTGACTGTGGCCATGCTGGAGCACCGTCTTTAGTCGAACAAATCAATCCCAGGACTTATTCTTTGTAAGCCTAGTACTTATTCTATCAGTGTCTTTGGCCAAGCCGCTAACTTACGGGGACGTAAACACACCAGCATTGGCTGTCAAGTGATACTGAGGGGGGGGGGGGGGGGGCAAACAGACACGCAAACATATATATATATATACATTTATGACAGGCTTCTGTCAGTTTCCATCTACCAAATCCACTCACAAGGCTTTGGTAGGCCCGAGGCTATAGTAGAGGATACTTGCCCAAGATGTCCCGCAGTGGGACTGAACCCAGAACCCCATGCTGGCATGGAAA
>NC_142935.1:79250935-79355935 GCF_046866305.1 Octopus bimaculoides
ATGTATGTGTGTACTGTGTATGTTTTCGTGCGTGCGTGTGTGTGTGTATGTTTTCGTGCGTGCGTGTGTGTGTGTATGTTTGTTTATGTTGTGTATATGTGCGTTCCTGTGTATGTGTGTGTGCATGCGTTTGCTTACGTACGTGCGTGCATGTGCGTGTATCATTTATGCCTCTTGTGTGTGTAGTTGTATGCGTGTATGTGTGAGTGTGTGCTGTGTATGTGAGAGGTGTCTGTGCGTGCGTGTGCGAGTGTGTGTGTGGGTGCGTGTGTGTACGTGTGTGTATGTCCGTATGTATATGTGTGTGTGCGTGTGTATATGTGTGCGTGCGTGCGTATGTTTGTGTGTGTATATGTATGTGGCTGTGTGTGTATGTGTATGTAGTTGTGTGTAGGCTTGTGCATTTATGTGTGCGCGTATATATGGGTGTGTGTGTGTGTCTGTGTGTGTGTAGGGCTGGGTACTACTATAGAAGAGTCGTCCCCAACGCGCACCCGCGCAGTCGCACGTCCGCGCTAGCTAGTCGTGAGTAGCCGATCCCACAACAAGTGCGCACGCGCGCGCGAGTGCGCGCGTGTGCGAGTGCGCGCGTGTGCGAGTGCGCGTATGTAAATGAATACAAATTAGTACATGCGCGCACGCTCGCTCTTTTTACGGCTGAATATATATCAAAAATACCCTTTTTTTGTAACATGTATTCATTGCATACGCGCACTCGCACACACGCACACGCGCACTTGTTGTAGGATTCGACTACTCACGACTAGTTAGCACAGACGCGCGACTGCGCGTTGGGGACCACTCTTCTTTAGTAGTACCTAGGACTGTGTGAGTAGGTGCATGTATCACTGTGCGTGTGTATGTGTGTGTATATATGTGTGCGTTCGTCTATATGTGTGTGTGAGCGCGCATGTATTTTTGTCATGCGTGTTGTCAGGTGTGTGGGTGGTATATATGTCAAGTGTGTGGGAGGTGTATGTGTCAGGTGTATGGGAGGTATATGTGAATGGGGGTATATATGGGTTATGTATGCATGGGTGTGTGCGCATAGGTGTGTGTGTATGTGTATGTATGCGTGTTTGTTTGCGTGTGTGCGTATGCACAAGTGTGCGTGTGTATGTGCGTTTGTATAAGTGTTTGGACGAATCTGAGCGTGTAAGTGCATGCATGTGTCTTGTGTGTGTGGGGGTATGTGTGCATAAATGTGTGTGTACGGGTGCGTGTATTTTTCGTGTGTGTGGGTATGTGTACGTGTAGGAAGAGATGAAATATTGTGAATAATTGTAATAATTGTAATAAAATAGTGAATAATTGAAATGAGGTAAAGTGGATAAGGGGTGGAGGGGTTAATATAAAAAACAATAAGGAAAAAAAATGAAATAAAGTGAAAAAAAGTGAAAAAAATGAAGAAAAGTGTTGCTTCGTCGTAGAGGAGGCAGTCATAAGGAGGAGGGGGCTGTGTTGAGTCCGAAGGGGAAAGTTGTTCGTAAGTTGAAAATATAGCGCTGTTCCAGGTGGAGTCGCGAGGGAGTGAATCCATGGTGCAGAGCGAGGCCAAAATCGGAGAAGTTAGAGGGAGAGTGGTTGGCCAAGTGGAAATGACGGGCGACGGGGGAGTCCGAACCTCGCCGAACATCCCTTAGGTGTTCGGTGAAACGGTCGGCCAGCCGGCGGCCTGTCGACCCACGTATAGTTGCATCTGATGCAGTAGATTAGGTTAGAGGAGGTGCAAGAGAAACTGTGTGGAATGCGGAGAGTGTGTAGGTTAGACCCTGTGACAGAGGTAGTGTTGGTGATGAAGGGGCTGGTGTGACAGCGGGATCTGGAGCAAGGGAAGGAGCCGGGTGGGGTGGGGAGGAAGAGGAGAAGGTACTACGGACCAGTAGATCGCGTAGGTTACGGGCGCGTTTAAAGGAGGATAGGGGTGGGTTAGGGAAAATGGGGTGGGTGGTGGTGACGGAAGGCCCGTAGGAACCTCCGACGAAGGGGTAGGGTGGCAGGGTGGAAACGGAGTGGGAAGGGGTGCGGTTAGGGGATTGGTGTGTGTGTGTGTGTGGGGGGGAGTGAGGGCGGTGGTGCGGTCGATTCAACGAGCGCGGGTGAGGGCGGATTGGACAAGGTGGGAGGGGTATCCTCGATGCATGAACAGACGGGCAAGGTACTGAGACTGGGTCTCGAAATCCTGGACCAGGCTGCACAAGCGTCGGAAACGGAGGAACTGGGAGTAGGGGATGGCCCGTTTGGTGTGGAATGAATGGGAGGCGGAGAAGTTGAGGTAGAGGTGGGAGTCAGTGGGTTTGAAGAAGGCGGAGGTAGTGAGAGAGTTGGAGGGGAGGTTGATGGAAAGAGAGATGTCGAGGAAGTTAACAGAGGTGTCAGAGATGGTAGAAGTAAATTCATGAGCAGGGTGGACGTTGGAGAGGAAGGAGATGAAAAGACAGAGCTGTTCGCGGGAGAGGGAGGTGGCTCCTATACAGTCATCTATGTAGCGACCGTATAATTTTGGGGTGGGACCGGAGGATTGAGAGAATACTTGGGCCTCAGTGTAACCAACAAATAGGTTGGCGTAATTGGGACCCATTCTCGTTCTCATCGCGACACTAGACATCTGTTGGTAGGTTTCTCCGGAGAACGTGAAGCAGTCGAGGGTGAGGACAAGTTCTGCCAGACGAAGCAGAGTGGGGGTGCTAGGTGTGGGGTCAGGGTGGCGGTCGAGGAAGTATTGGAGGGCTGAGAGACCATCATTGTGGGGAATCACGGTGTATAGAGATTTGATGTCCAAGGTGAAGAGGAGGTGTGAGGGGCCGGGAGGGAAAGAAAAGGAATTGAAGAGGCGAAGGGCGTGGTTAGTGTCGTGTATGTGGGATGGGAGGGCAGCAACAAACGGGGACAGGATATGGTCGAGGTATTTAGAAATGAGTTCGGTGGGTCGATTACAAGCAGAGACAATAGGGCGGCCAGGGTTGTTAGGTTTGTGGATTTTGGGAAGGAAGTAGATGGTGAAGGTGCGGGGTGTGCGGACGATGAGGTTGGTGGCGGTGGCGGGAAGAGCAGAGGAGGAGATGAGGTCATGGATGGTGGAGGACACAAGCCGTTGGTAGGAGGGTGTGGGGTCGGAGGGAAGGAGGCGGTAGAAGAGGGGATTATGAAGCTGGCCGAGCGCTTCCTCTGTGTAAAGGTCCGCGCGCCACACCACTACGGCTTGATGACGATGTCGTCGCGGCGGCGTAGGTTGAGGAGGGCGACCGATTCGGCACGGGCGAGGTTGGCCCGGAGGAATCTTTTTTTTAAATCGAATCGCTCGACCAACGCCTTACAGTCATCCACAAACAAGTCTAGGCTACTGAATTGGCTTGGAGGCGGCGTCCAGTTGGATGGGCGGCGTCCCAGGTCCGAGAAGTAGTCCCGATTGTCGGGACGCTGTGTGGACGTGTGGAAGAACGCACACAGTTTGATGCGGCGCAGGAACTGGCTGACATCAGTGCGAGTCCCGAATTCGTCACAGTGGGGCTTGAGAGGCGTGAAGCGGAGACCTCTACTAAGGAGTGAACGCTAGGCAATGGACAGGGGAGGTTGGGTGGTATAGTCACAACCGTGTGAGGAAGCAGGGTGGTAGGGTGATTAGGGTCGGGAAGAGGAGGTGTAGAGGTGGGGGGAGATAGGAAGGATTGGGACGGGGTGGGGTAGGGGTGGGGTTGTTGGAGATATTGGGAGGGTATGACGTGGGGGTTGGAATGTCCGGGTGGGAGGCGTGTGAGTGTGTGGAGTGTGCGGTGGAGGGGGCGTGGAATCGGGAGGGGGAGCAGAAGGGGGAGCAGAAGGGGAGGGTTTCAGGGGTGCGGGAGGGTGGGGGTTGAGGAGGCGGTGGAGTTTTTTTTATTTTTTGAGTGTGTGAGGAAATTGTGGAGTTGGTGATTGAGATTAAGGAGGAAACGGAGGATAGGTTGGGTGAAGGGTGGAGGGCAGAGGGAGGAGAGGAAGAGGTAAGCTTGGGGGAGTTGGTGGTCAAGGGAGTGGAGGAGGGAACGGGTGGAACGGATGGTGGCACGGATGAGGAGACAGGAGGTGCAGGTAAGGGTGGGCTCGATGAAGAGGAGGAATAGGGGGAGCGTGGAGCTTCAAGAGGAAGCCACGGGGTATGACGTGATGGCGGAGGAAACGGCTAAGAAAGTTGAGATGGCTAGTGTGACGGGTCTTTTTGAAAAGCAAGTAAGAAAGGTTTTTTGTGGATTGCAAGCATTGTGGGGAAAAAAAAGAAAGAAAACGGTGAAGAAGAAGGGACTGAAGATGTTGGAGGAAGGAGTGAAGGTCAGGCATGGTGAGAAGATGTGAATGTCGGTGTGGGTGTTATTGGTGGCGAGAAAAGGGAAGGACGAGGTAGGTAGAAGGAGAACGAGAAAAAAGTGGAAGAGTCACGGACAAATTATATTGATATCCAATCAAGGTGCAGGAAAGGCGTAATCCAACAGGAACAGTAATCCGAGGTACAACAATTCCAGCAATTCGGTACTCCAAGTTCAATTGAAAGGCGGGGATCCGTGTGAGCGAGCGTTATATAAGTTCAAAAAAGGAAAAAGACAAAAAAACAACAACGTGAGGACGTGAAACAGATTGTGTTACTAGACGCTCGGGAAAGGAAAGAAAGAGAATTTGACGTTTCGAGCGGAGCTCTTCATCGGAAACAAAGAAAGTCCAAAGAAGGGAAAGACGGACGAAGAAAAAATTGCCAACGATATCCACGAGGTTACATTGTGGAATGACCGGAAGGGAAAGGGTGGAGGAAAAGTTCTTTCAAAGACCGGAAAGTGCAAAAGGGAGGTAAGTATGTGTGCGTGCGCGCGGGTCCGTATGTGTGTGTGTGTGTGTGTGTGTGTAATAACAGAACGTGTATGTACGTATGTATGTGTGTATGTGTGTGTGGTTTGGCTGCTTATTTGTTAGTGTGTGTGTGTGTCTGTGTGTGTCGTTTAACGTTGTGGAAGGA
Source organism: Octopus bimaculoides (assembly GCF_046866305.1). Lineage (NCBI taxonomy): Eukaryota > Metazoa > Mollusca > Cephalopoda > Octopoda > Octopodidae > Octopus > Octopus bimaculoides. Next base: position 79,255,920 of record NC_142935.1, read on the forward strand.
ATTAGTAGCAGGAATAATTTGGGAGTGGTTGTGGACAATGGTCAGTAAAAAGTGGGCAGGCAGTTTTTGAGTATGTGTGTGTGCGTGCATGTGTATGTTGTGTGGGTGTCATTTTCTTGCAGTCTGTGCCTGTATTTGTGTGTGCGTGTGTGTATGTGTATATATATGTGTGTGTATGTGTGTGTGTATATGCGTGCGGTTATTTTGTGTGTGTGTGTGTATGTGCGTGTATGTGCGTAGTGTGTGCGCGTGTATGTGTTAATGTTTGTTGTGTGTGTATGTGAGTTCATTTCTACATGTGTGTGCATGTGTATGTGTGTGTGCGTGTGATGTGTGTGCGTGTGTGCATGTGGGTTCGTTTGTACATGTGTGTGTATGTGTCTTCGTGTGTGTGTTGACGGGGGTGGGGGTGGGGTGGAGGTATATGTGCGTTTTTTCGCGCCTATGCATGTGTATGTGCGTGTATGTGTGCGTGCATGTGTGCGTGTGTGTGTGTGTATGTGGATGTACGTGCGTGTGTGTGTGGGATTGTAAGTGTTGGGTACGTGTGCGTGTGTGTATCTGTGTGTGTCTGTATGTATGTGTGTGTGTATATTTTTTTTGTGCGTGCACGTGTGTGTGTATATATATATATATATATATATATATATATATATATATAATAGAAATATGTTTCAAAAAGAAAATAGAATTTACACGTGGAAAAGATATGGGGAAAGTAAGAAGAAAAGAAACGAAAATACACATTGGATATGAAAAAAAAAAAACGTTTTTTTATGAAAAGTAACGATAAATATATGCAATTAGATGAACTTAGGTCATGATGAATTGTTAAAGTGACTCAAAGTCATTCCGGTATCGTCAATTGCTGTTTTGGGTCTACTAGTCCCTGAGTAAAAAGCTTATGTGTAAGGGAGGTAAGTTGTTCTGGACGTGGTGCAATTAGAGTTGATATAATACTGTAATATAAATGGTATATGGGATGTATGGGTGTTACTGGTATTATTCGTATGGTTAATAGCGTTCTGTATTATGTTATGTGTTCATGTTAAATTGTGGATGAAATTTATTGATAAAAGTTGCCTCTTCATTCACTCTTTGCTGTACTGAGGTGTTCTGTCGACATTGATAGAAGGGGAAAATTAGGAAGTCAGAATTAACGTTCCTAGCATACCTTTCTATGTGTTCACTGACCTGTATCTGTCTGTATTGTGGGTGGCGGATTTGTTCTTTGTGAAGAGTGGTTCTTTGACGGGGTGATATATATATATATATATATATATATATATATATATATATATATATATATATATATTTGTTTTGCAAGATTTTTATGTGAAATCGTGTGTTGAAACAGATGTTGTTGTACTTGGGGATGGTCATATTGCCAGTTTTGCCAATGAAAACACACGCACTGTATATTTGGTGTTAATTTGCTTCAGCTTTATATTACATTATATTACATTAATCCTATTTCGGCCAGAGTTCTTTCGTCACACTTCTGTGACCTCATCAGTGGTCCTTTACTTTCTTCTTTCTTATGTGTGTCTCACCTTGCTAACTATCAGCCATTTTGTATTTTGTATTCCTATTGTATGTGTCTACGCATGCGTATCCTTCAATGTGTTTATGTTTTTGTAAGTGCATGTGTGTGTATGGGAAGTGCCTGTATTATCTATATCCTCTGTAAATACATGTTCGTTTGTTTTTGTTTTTATTTATTTATTTGTTCATGTGTTTATATCTACTTGTTTTGTATTTAATTAAATTTTGTTAACGTATGTAGTATTTAATTCCATTTGTTTATCTATGTATTGTATTATATTTTGTTCATATTGTTATTGGTTTATGGGGAACGTATTGTCATATGTTGTGGTTTGTTAGGGGTGTGTGTTAGTGTTCCATTCTAGTTTCCTATTCAGGCTAGGTTTATCTTCTATTATGTGTGTAGCTTCTGTAATTTGTCTAAGTGCTGCGTCTCTGCTATGTGTGGATAAGATTTTAATTTCTATGTTCTTGCTCAGCGTGCTGGTACAGAACTGATGAGTTCTTCCCTTCCTTAAGTTCCCTCCAAAGTTCATTTGCCCACTCCCCTATGCTCCTTGCTGTTTCGCCTACATATGTCGTAGTCGTGTTACTGCATCGTCCATCTGTACATCTTATACTATAGACCACATTCCGAGCTTCACAGTTTCTTTGTGGGCTAAATCTACATACAATACAGTTCCTATCAGTACAGAGGGTTCTACTAAAGGGGTAGGTTCTACCGATTACGGATTTGATAGGGTTGCCTGGCCTTTCAACAACCTTAATTTTTAGCTTAAGTTTGTCTAGGGCCCTTCTAAAGCGGTACGCCAGTTCGCCTCTAAGGGTGGTGTCGACGAACATGACGCTCTGGTATTTGTGGCTATCATACCATGAGCTGGCCTTCCCTATTTTCTTCTTAATACTTTCAATGGTGTTCCATGATTTGCTCCTATAGAGTGGGCAAATCCCATTCCTATCTTTACGTTTAATTGTTTCAAACTTCTTCATAGCTCCTTTGTATACCCTGATCCTTTCTTTATGGCTGTAACCTGAGAACTGCATGCGGTGAACGAAATGTTGTATAGGTCTCTTTAATTCTGTAGGGTTGCACATGCAGGAGACATTTTGCATTACTCTGACGAGGTATGCCATCAATATATTGAATTTGGCATTGTCTGCAATAGCCGCGTTCCGGTGGATCAGGTATTTGGAGACCGTAAGTTTTGTATAGTGTGAATGGAGGATTCGGGTTTTATTATTCTCAGTTTCTAGCCAGAGTTCAGTATCTAATACAGGTAATCTATGGTTAGGGTGTTTAGTAGGGTAGTCTATCGAAACTTTAATACTCTGGTGGATGGAGTTAGCTATTTGCTGGATGCTCTCCGTAGTCTTAGTTTCTACTTCTATTTCAAGAGTACCTTCTTGTGGGGGTGTCTTTACCACTAAGTTGATATCATCGACATATCGAGAGTACATATTCACAAGTATGGAGTTCTGTGTCAGGCGTTCCTTAAGCCTTCTGTCCCACCATACCATGAAGAGATTGGCCACATCACCGGCGATACTAACACCGATGGCTGCCCCCTCGTCGTGGGCGTATAATTTGTTGTTAAATTTAAATGTGTGGCCTTTTAGGGTAACCTTTACACTAGCTCCTAGTGCATGTGCGATCATTTTCTTTACCTGATGAATATTAGCGGGGGTCCGTATGGCTCTGGTCCATCCACTCCATCTCTCTATAGGGGTCTTCCTAGCCATAGAGGTAATTGTGGGTGGTCTACCTCTTAAACGTCTACTAGGGCAGAAATCTCTAAGGTCGTATCTATCTAGATATACATCGTCATATGTCAATCTAAGTAGGAGGCCCAGTTCTTCTGTGTTGACCTTGTGGAACTCTACTTCGCTCTCGTTGATCATCCCCACGCACTTTTCCACTGCAAAATCCACGTCGATAGATGGGCATAGTGATACCACATCCATGCTACCCACTATACACCCTGTGAGGTTGCAAGTGTTGTTACAGTCGTTGATCCTGCTGAGGAGATCTTCCGTGCTGTCAAAGACATCAGGTGACATCCGGATTATGGGGCGTATGATCATTGAGAGGAAGTAGGAAATCCTGTAGTTGCTAGCGACATTCGCTCCACAGACTGGTCTTGTTGGTGGTCCCACTACAGGATTAGTAGTTACTTTGTGGTACTTACGGAGCCCATACAGCGTCGGAATATCATTGTTCCAGGCTTGGAAATTGTTGGCTGTGCGCTTCTGGGGTCCAAGAACAATTGTCCACATCATCATGTGGGCATTGAGGACCTTTTCTCTCTTCTCATGCGCCCGTAAAGTTGTTACCTTCATATTGGCGATGTGAGGTTGCATTGCCTGGATATAGTTCGGCAAGCTGTCTATTGAAATCCTGCCGGACTTATCTGTGGGAAGGCATATCACTTCTCCATTCCTCGTACACTGCATGAGCTTGTGTAGGCCACATGCGGGTATATTCCCAAGTTGTTGGGCCTCTGTCTTATTCTGTCTCTGTCGCTTAGTGTATAATTCTAAAATCTGTCTAAGTTTTGTCCTAGCTATAGTGAATTGTGCTTCCATGTGGTCATGAGTATGTTTAGGGATGCAGACTCTTTTCTTAAAGGGTAATGTTGTCGGGTATATCCGGCTCATATTATAAGTTTTGTCACATATGTTGAAGAATTGAGTGTCAAGGAGGTTGGTATTCATGTTGTTGGCCCCTCTGGCGTTATCTTCTTCATAACTACTACTACTATTACTGTCATTACTGCTACCACCATTCATCCCGCTTTTACTATTACTACCACTACTATTGTTACTATTATTACCACCACCATCATCATCACTATTATTACTACCACCACCACCAACACTATTATTACTACCACCACCACCAACACTACTATTACTACCACCACCACCACCACCACCATCACCACTATCGCTATTGTTACCACCACACACACGCATATCCACGCATGCGTATTTATTGGTATGTACAATGCACGCATTCATACATGCATATTACAGTGCGCATGCACATAGGCGGGCATAAGTATACATGCACATAACAAGCGTTGGCGGTTGGTAAGCGTTGGGAATTGGTAAGCGTTGAAAATTGGTAATTGGTGGTCCTATTCATGGGGTTGGTTGGTGCAGAGTGCTGTTACTGAAGTGGTATATCCGGGTTGTCGGCAGTCAGAGGCTTGAAATTTGTCAGAAGGATATGCCGCTGGTGACAGCAATTAGATAAATCGTATTTCTTGTTGAAGGATACTGCGGGTTGTTGGAGGATATGCAGTTTTTCGCGGGACCGAGAGACCTTTATTTCCCTGTCTCGTTTTCTCTGGAGACTCCGTGACCTCCGAGACGAAACACCCAGCATCAAGTGGACTTTTGTCGACAGAGCACCACCATATTCACCTAGCGCCTCTAACTACCAGCTCTGCCTCCGCGAAAAACTGCATATCCTCCAACAATCCGCAGTATCCATCAATAAGAAATACGATTTATCTAATTGCGGCATACCCTTCTGACAAATTTCAAGCCTCTGACTGCCGACAACCCGAAATACCACTTTAGTACCAGCACCAAGTACCAACTTTAGTACAAGCACTCTGTACCAATGTCACCGTCACCAACCAACCCCATAAGCAGGACCGTCAATTCCCAATTACCAACGCTTACCAACCTCCAACGCTTGTTATGCGCATGCATACTCATGCAGGTGCATGTGCATGCACACAGTAATATGCATGTATGCATGCGTGGATATGTGTATGTGCGTGTGCATGTGTGCGCGCACACATGTCCTTTCATATGAATATGCGTGTGTGTGTGGGGTGTGTGTGTGTGTGTGTGTGTGTGTGTGCACGCCCATGTACATCTGCACACGCTCGCATCAATACAGACATGCACACAAAACCATATGAGCGCGCCAACTCACCCACATACAATATATACTATATACATACATATATATATATATATATATATATATATATATCATCATAAATATACAGGGATTAGCAATTGAGTTGCTTCTCCAACATACTGAACATTTAGAAATAGCAGTCAAAGAACTACTGATTCTAAACTACAAATTTTTCTCTAAAACGGATGGCGATATTTATGGCACACATAGAACAAAAAAACCGGAGGGAAAAGCGTAAACAAAACAAGTCTTTAGTTAATTGGATACGAATCGTTTCATGGTTAAGTGAATGAAAATTTCACTCTTTGATTTGATTCTTGTATATATATATATATATATATATATATATATATATATATATACATACAACTATATACTTGCGCATACCGCCCCTTCCTATCTCCTCTCGGTTCTCTCGGTTTCTGGATCTGAATGAGTGCATATGCTGGGAGTATCTTCCCTTGAAGTCATTGGCTGTCATATCCGTATAGTGCCTAGTAATGCCATCGGATGGTGTAAGGGTGGCTCTGTATACTACGGCCAGTGAGAGGCAGGATCCTTCTAGAGGGCACATGTACAACTACATACTTGTGCATACCGCCCCCTACCTACCCTCCAACAATCTGACCAATTTCCTGTCTGCCACGTGGTCGATTTCCTGTTCACCATGCGATATATAGAAATAACTGTTGTCACTGATATACAGTTTTATCAACATGAAACCATGACACCATGTGACCCTCCTCGACCAATCGCAGCCCACCTTACGGTAATAACAATCAATTTCTTTCATTCAAATTCAAAATGGCTGAAGATTAGTATCACGCTCGAACGTCTCGGAGCGAATTTGAATCAAACTGTTTTGATCTATACCTGTAACTCTCAATAAATGAGATGAATGCCCTTTTGTTTGTCCACTCACTCGTATATTTATATACAGTATATATGTATGTATAATCTGTACACACACACACACAGACAGACAGACAGACACGCGCGCACACACACACACACACGCACACACACACACACGCACACACGCACACACACACACACACACAGATTTGAAACGATTTGTTCCTGGATTCTCAACTAGGAATTGAAACAGAAGCCTGAATGTTTCAGCAAGCTTCTCACCTATGTGCTCTTGATTTTTCATTCAGAGATTTACGAGTCATCGGCCGACTTCTTGACCACCTTGGAGGATAAAATATATTTTGCTGCGACGTAGCTATCTAGGGAGTTGCTAAAATTCTTCATTCATTCTCACTTCTCTGTTTGGCGCGGTCTCTTGCAGGTAAGATGCTTGCTTTCTTCCACCAGCGTTGTCAAATATTTATGATGTATTCTCTTGGCACGTAATAGTTAACATCAGAAACACTCTTTATATATAGACATCTCGAAGTACCTGTGTAGCACATTATGATAAATAAAAGGAAGCTTAACTTTATTTCTTCTGTTATTTATTTCATGGACGCTGAAATGGCCAACATCTGTCCGTTACACCCATCAGTTACATATAACTATTATACATACATACATACATACATCATACATACATGCATGCACGCACGCGCACGCATACATACATACATACATACATACATACACACACACACACACATATGCATGTATGAGTGCGAGTGTTCTTCATGGATGTGAAGCTTCATTACCTAAAACAGAGGAATGATAAGCTGTGACATTGATGTCTCTCATAATGACATTGCTAAGAGGAAATTGGTTTATAAGTGAAGAATAAAGCAGTTTTAGGCACTGGTTTTGATTAAAACAACTACTGTCAGGCTACAATGTTGTAGTACAAAATGATTTAGATAGTATACAGCTTGGGGACAAATTCGAAGGTGGGCTGTAAAGTTCATTGGCTGACTATGAAGGAGTGATACTAGAGCTGTGAAATCTTGCCTACCTTAATTTCGACTCTTCTTAAAATTGCATTGCTTTTTTCCAGGTAACCTGATATGTGACTGTTCAAAGAAGACTTCAAAAGTAACTAGTAGCGACTTCTCTTGAAAATGGACATAATTTGGCATCCCGGTGTTATAAGTGACTGCAGAAAAAGGTTTTAACCCCAAGGAATTCATGCTGATATAGTTGTTACTCCAGCTTTATCAACAATAGAAAAAGTGGGCAGCTGAATATAGGAGAGGAAGCGATAGTCTTGAAGATGACACAAGGTCTGGATGTCCAGCAACTGCTACTACCGAGGAAAATATTGATCGTGTTCACCAACTGGCGGTTGATGTCAGGCGTTTGACTGTAAATCCAATAGCCAATGCTATTAACATATCCTGTTAGAGAGTTGAGAATATTCTGCGCAATGAACTTGACACGACGACGATTTCAATTTGATGGGTGCCACGTCTCCTGGCACCTGATCAAAAGTGTACCAGGTTGATCATATTACGGGAAAATTTTACATTGTTTCAGGCAGGTTCAGCTGGATTCCTTGAACGTTTTCTAAATCAGGATGAGTGTTGGATTCATTACTTTGAACCAGAGACAAAGAGATAATGCATGCAGTAGAAACATCCCTCGTAACCTGCTTCAAAGAACGGCAAGGTCGTTTCGTATGCGGGGAAGGTGATGGCCTGAATTCTTCGGGATTCAAGAGGCATTGTGTTTATTGCTTATCTTCAAAAGGACCACATCAATAATGCAAAGTACTGTGCCAACTTGCTGAGGCAGTTACAAATAGCTATCAAGAGCAAATACCTCGGAAAACTGACGAGAGGGATCTTGTTTCATGAGGACAATGCTCCAGCACACAAGACCTTGGTTTCAATGGATACTGTGCGCGACTGTGGCACTGAACTAGTTGTTCACTCTCCCTATTCTCTTGAGTTGATCCCATCTGTTCCCTATCATGAAAAACATTTGACTGGGAACCAATATCGCAGTGATGATGATGTCATGTCTACTATTGATATCTTTTTTTTACGAAAACTAAACCTCATTTAGTTACTTTCCATGAGAGTATCTTAATCAGCCTATGAACTTTTCAGCTGATTCACATATATACGTTATAATCTTGAGCGACAAGTTCACAGGGGAAACTAGAAACCAGTTTCGTCCCTGCTGGAAACAGCAGACACTTGTTCATAAAAACGGATAGGCACGTTTGGAATGCTTATAGGCCTTCCCAGCAAGAGTTGTCTTGTGCTAAACAACAACAACAAATATGAAAGGTTAAAACTAAGAAATTTTATTTCTTTCATATTGATGAAGAGAAATTAAAAACTGAGTTTACGGTTCAGGTTCGGGCAGTTGCGATACTGTCATCACTTAAAAGAACAATTAGCTAATTAGTTTCCAGAGTTTTAGGCCTATGAAAATCATTAAAACCCAATTGAGAGTAATCTCCCCTGACAAAAGAAATGAACTTATTTAGAAAGTAGCTTCCCATGAGGCAAGTTCTCTCCCTTGGTTAATGGTTGATAATGAAGTTGCGTTGACAAAATTCCATGATAGAATAGAGAGCCGTTGTACAAAATCAAAAGGTTTTGAGTGCCTAATCCTATAACTGAAAAGTATTAGTTTATACTGTTTTGTAAATTAGACATTATGTACAACAGAAAGTCATGTTTTTTTTTTTGACATCCGATTTCGTATTACCTTAGGCAACAAATTTCAACTTTTCGTTTTGTTACCGACACGTAAACTGCTGGTTCCTACCAAATTTCTGATGCTAATTTCAGATCTGATATCTAAATTTCTTGGTTAATATGAAGTATAACACCCTGCCACCGATAGTAAAAAGACTTTTTTTTTCATATTTTAAATAACTAATTTATGCAGGGATACCGAAATTTTTTTTGCGATCTTGTATTTGACAAAAAAAATAAATTCCCTTTTGTTTTGTTTTAACGCGCTGATATTACGGCTGTATGACCAATAGGCATGCTCAAATAGTTTAACTCCTTTAAGTTGTTTCTATTTCAAGGCGTGTTACAACAGGAGGGTCTCTTGTACCTCCTGTGATTTGACCCTTTACAGTGCTACTATCCATTTTCACGAAAATGACACTGTGGCTATTGAGTTTTATCGCCAACACGGAGTTGTTCCTACTACTGTACATTACCCATCATGCCATTCAGCTTGCTTCCTTCGTGATGGGACAAACATATTCTGCTGCAGAAACGCTTTACGCCTTTGCCGACAGGTTGGAACTGAGTGCGGATATTCCGTGTCTCTGTTTAAAAACACCTTCTTGGAGCGCAGTCATCTACCTGCCAAACGACTGCACTCATTTCTATTGGAGGCTACAGCACTTTACCCAAGTCCAGGATGGTATTTCCTCTGACGAGTTCGTTGTGGTAAATTTTAGTTTTCATATTCGTTTAATACGCATTTTTTTTTGTTTGTTTTGGTGGCCGAGTGTTAAACTTAATTCTAACCAATTTCTCAACCACATCCAGATTTTGTGTAGTCGAAAACACTTTTTTTTTCATTTATCGTGTTTTATGTTAAGCATACTTAGATAATTAGTGAACTGGAATGTCTTTTCTCCTTTATTCTGGCTTAAAACAGACAACGGAATTCTGATGGTGGAATTACCATCCTTGCGCCCAACCAAAGTGCGTTAGTATTTTGTTGTTACTACCGACAGGCAACGTCCTGTTATTAAGTGAAACTTCGGTGTTTCCTCTTCGTTTGTTGCTTGTAGGATGACGAGTTCTCCTGTAGGAACCAACAATAATCTCCTGTGATATTTGGGCTGAAATTACCCTGGTATCTTTTCTATAACTGAGATTTGTTGGTGGAAGCGCTCACCATGCTCGTCACTCACAGCCTCAAGGTTGACCTGGAAGAACTGAAGATGAGAATGTAAAAGATGCATTTTGAAAGACATTCTGCATCCCATTTTTCATAAGATTTAAGCAAGTTTTCTTCGAGTTCACGGTGGCTTTTAGCTTTGTGATTCACAAGAAAAGTTTTGACAACAGAGATGTCTATGCCCCTAGTTCGCTCTCATTTAGATTAAATGGAGACAATGCGTCGTGGATGACACTCTGGATCTGTGGTCCAGTGAAAAATTCAGCATCTAGCTTAGCATCAGTCAATATTTCTTTGAATTTATCTTTTAGATATTGGAAACCATCACTTTGATGATCCACACCCTTCACGAAATTTTTCGTAAGGCCAAGTTTAACGAGAAGTGTTGGAAGATGTACTTTCTGTGGGTCAATAAGTGCTGGGTGTTTCACACTGTGTTTACCATGTTCAGTTTTAGATGGCCAAGAATGTTTTTAGCTGTGGTTCTTGTCATCTCTGCTGTTCCATAGACACAAAAAGCACATATATTTTGAGTAGCTCAGCTGCAACCCAAGAAGTAATGATACAAGTTTAAGGTTGCCACAAATATTACATATGTAGTCCTTATATTTGATGAGGCTTAGTAGCAGTTCCATTGATTCATAAGTCTCATTAAGGCCAGTGGCATGTGCTGCAGTTATTGAAGGTTTTTCATTGCCGTTGTGCAGTAATACAGCTTTAAGGATAGCTTTACTAGACTCATGGATCATAGCAGAAGCCAGTCCTTTCCACCAGGCCACTGATATCGTGGAAGAAACAAAAGTTTTCTGAAAACTGCAAATGGCCATGGCAGAAATGGGGAACTTTGGTGTGTGGCTGAAGAAAATTCCGTTCTTGAAGTTTGGAGTCAAGCAATTCTGCCTTTTCTTTTGGTAATTCCAAATCGTGCACTAAGTTATCTAACATCCACTTGACTAAGAAAAGTGGGGAACTAGTTAAATCTGGAACATTTACGCCATCTTTCCTTATTTCTAAATCACTAGCAGAATTTTTAGATGAACTGCTACCTATTGTCGTTGCTGGGGGAGCTGGTGGTGGATTTGTTTCATCATGTGGTACTGGTTGCATTGATGATTCGTAGTTTGGGTATATGATTTTTGTTAAACAAAAATTATCATTGAAATGATTTTTCGGCTCACACCAAACATGGGGACTGAGAACGGCATAGCTTTTCTTCTATCATTCAATCAAGCGATTAACATTACATTGTGTACAACAGATATGGTGCCCAGTCCCCCTCTTGCGGTCAACATAATATTTGTAGGCAAGTTTAATCATTGTTGTTATGTTTTTGCGTTGTGGTTTAGGTGTATATTGTCCACAGATACAGCAGAAGTTGTCTGAGTGATTTACATAAGCACATCTATTTGATTGCATTTTAGTTATCATACAATATCTGAACCCCCCCCCCCCCCCGAAAACTTATAAAGTAATAATTGTGATGTACAAAGTCAAAAGAAATACACACCGTAGTATAAAACAAATGCAATAAAAACACGCAAGTTACCATAGCCTGTAACTTGCTTACCAGCTGGGATCTTCTACAACTGCTCTACTTAACTGTTACGTAGCGACTGACTGTTGATCCGTTATTATGCTCTTGACTCAGTGTTACCAACTCGGGATAAATTTTATTAATCAAAATCGTGAGAATTTGTATATATCAGGTCATCCCATAAGTTCTGTTCAAATTTTGAATAAAGAAAACAAGTGATCAAACGTTATATTTAATAGAAATTTCATCATCAATGTACTTTCCCTGATTATCTATAACTTCCTTCCATCTATTTACAAGCTTTTAAATCCCATCAATGTAAAACTCTTTTGGTTTCAAAGCGAAGAACTGCGAAAGTTATGCCCCCAAAATGATTCTGTAAACTACGAAACAAATGGTAGTCTGAAGGTCGGGAGAATAAGGTGGATGAGGAATCTTTTCCCAACCAAGCTCTTCGATCTTCTGTGATGTGATCTTTGCAGTGTGGGGTCGCGCATTGTCCTGATGAAACATCACTCCTTTTCGATTTACTAAAGCTGTTTTTTTTTCTTCAAAGCTTGGTTCAAACGCTCCAATTGCTGACAGTAGACTTGGGCATTGATTGCTGCATTAGGTGGTAACAATTCAAAATGTTTGCCGTCCCACCAGATAGAGAGAAGAACCCGTTTCCCATGAAGTTCCCTTCTCGGTTGTGTTTGAGCCTTTTACCTTTTACTAAGCCACTGTTTACGACATTTAACATTTCGATAGAAGATCCATTTTTCGTCACCAGTCACAAGTCTATCCAAAAAGGGTGAAATGGGTTCTCAAGAATGTAGAGAAGACCAGATGTCAAAATCGGGATTTGCGGTTGCTTTCGGACAATTCACGAGGCACTCATTTTTCCAAGTTTAGGAACCTTTAAGCTGTAAAAGGTGACGATGAACAGTTGTACAGTTTGAACTAAGCTTTATTGCCAATTCTTCAACTGATAATGCAGGATTTTTGTCAAGTAATGCCTCAAGGAGCTTATCATCAAACTCAACTGGATCTTCATCTTCAAGGCTGAAATCTCCACTTCTGAATTTTGCAAACCATCTTCTGCAAGTTCTTTCATTCAAGCATTCTTTCCCATAAAGTCAGTATATGTTTCGAGTCGCTTCGGCTGTAGAATTTCCTTTTTTGTACTCATAAAGCATTATGCGTCTTAAATGCTCTTTGGATACTTCCATGTTAGAAAGAGTTTTAATCAAAGAAACTTTAATTTTATTATTCTGTAAAATAATATTTAATTTGTTTAAATGTACAGAAATACATAAAAATAATTTTAAATTCCATTAGACATTCTAAAATACTATTAAATTTCATTCTATTTTAAAAAAAGGTAAAATCGGAAAGAACTCATGGGATGACCTGATAGTTGGCAAACAGACAGTCCTTTAACCTTGAAAAGCAAGTCTTCTATTACTGGCATTAAGCCAATTAAAACCAAAATCTGGACGTGGTAGGACATTTTACTAAGTGATTTGCATTTTACACAAAATCTAGACGTAATAGAGAAAAAAAAATTTAGGTTTGAAATCATCATGCCGAAATTAGCTAGGAACACCTATTTGGTCTTCTGTTACAAAATCATTGTTGCTTAGTGTTATTTGCATTCATACCTATTCCTAAAAAATATTCCTAGAACATATTCCTAAAAAATCTAGCACGATGAACTTCAGTATTAAAAGTCTGCCCAATGTCGATTAGTTATATATATGTATATGTATACATACTCTTTTTACATGTTTCAGTCATTTGACTGCGGCCATGCTGGGGCACTGCCTTTAGTCGAGCAAATCGACCCCAGGACTTATTCTTTGGAAACCTAGTACTTATTCTATCGGCCTCTTTTGCCGAACCGTTAAGTTACGGGGACGTAAACACACCAGCATCGGTTGTCAAGCGATGGTGGGGGGACAAACAGACAGACAGACAGACACACATATATATATATATATATATATATATATATATATACATATATACGACAGGTTTCTTTCAATTTCCGTCTACCAAATCTATTCACAAGGCTTTGGTCGGCCCGAGGCTATAGCAGAAGACACTTGCCCAATGTGCCACGCAGTGGGACTGAACCCAGAACCATGTGGTTGGTAAGCAAGCTACTTTATTTCAATAAATTTCGCCATTAACGGCGTTACATAGAGGGGACAGACAAAGACAGACAAACATAAAGTAGCTGCGGGTTGGACATGGACATTAATGAGATGAGGATGATATGGATGAAACAAATAATGAGAGAGGCACCAGTGCCCGCCGACTGATAACCCCTCGAAAACATTCTTTTTTTTTCCTTTGAAAAATTACAATTTTTACACAATTTCAATATATTAACAATTAAAGATATCATAATTTTCCTCATCCCACCCCTCCGCAAGCAGATATGCTGCCCCTGCAAAACAAGTGTCTATTGTTAGGCTTGAATTTGCGGCGAGGTAGAAGAAATCTTTGTGGTTATATTTTTCTATGACTTTTGCCATTATGTTGTCATTTATAACCTCCGCAGTCACCTGCGGAGGCCATGTGGAACTACTCGTACATTCCGAGTAGCTCCTATATTGGCCGCATTCGCGGTCCAAGAATTCATTCACCGCCCCTCCCTCATAGTACATGATAACATAATCATTATTCTCACTGGGAGGGACGTCACGCCACTCTGTCATCGGCACAATCCTCGATGGCAGAGTTTACCTCTCCGGGGGCACACTTCCCACCTCGGGTTCGGTCGGCGGCGCAGTGACTTCCGCCGACCGTCTCCCGTTTCTTTTTTTTTTTCCTTTTCCCTCTTTTTTCGTCTGCGGGGGTTGGGGCCTCTGCTGGGATACTCAGGGGGCCTACCTCTTCACCCGCAGACTGCTCTTTAGGTGGCGAGCAACTGCCGTTGCTCATCTTTCTTTTTCTATTCGTGGAGGCTTCTGCCTCCACGATTTTCACCATCTCCCCATCCAATGGGGGGGGGGGGTCGACGAGCACACTTTCTTTACCCTGCTTTTTTTCCGGCAGAGTAGGACTACTTTTTTTAATGGGTGTCTGCTCCTGGGACACTTCGTGTCTCGGCGACAATTCTTCTTCAAATGATCAGGCTCCAGGCATCCGTGACATTTCGGAAGTCGTCCTTCAAGGATTACAGGATACCTAGAACCTGCCATGGTCAAGTAGTCTGGAAAGACCACACTGTCATCGTCTAACTGGGTCCACAACGTTAATATGGCCTTAGCCCCAACCCAGTCAGCAGATGGCAACAATTTTACATTTAACAATTTAGTTTCTCGGCCAACCGCTTACATTTTCTCCCACAATAAGAGGAAAGAAACAAAATTTTTCCCCCTCCAGGGGCTGAGTGGCGAACTTACACGCCATCTCCGGGGTTCCAAACAGCAACCATATGGTTGCATATTTGGAACCCCTGGCGATGTGCCTTATCATCGGCATGTACTCCGTCAGCTCCTTTTCTATTTCTAGCCTAGGAAAGGGGACAATGGTATCCAAGGACTTTGATTAGGTCCTTAGAACCACCGTCGTCCTTTCCAAATCTGTCACCCATTCTTTGGGTGGGTTAATTTCCCACACCAAAGCAGTATTGTTTTTTCTATTGTTCATATTTTAACTCCAAAAAATAATAAACAAACAAAAAAGAAAAAACAAAAGTTCACATTTAAATGTCTGTCCTCTGGCGTATTTGAACTCCTGACTAGTCCTGTGTACTCCAATATAGGTAATCCAATGATGGTTCACAATTGGTGGTGCTCGTAGTATAATCCATTTGTCGTAATTTTCAAATTTTTCCTTTTTTCAAAAATTGAATTTGCAACACCGCTAAATTTGCCGTGTTATTCGAATTAAATGTCTTTTGGCCTATTCGAAATCCTGGCAATCCCAGGTAATCCAATGACTTTAGGCCTAAAAACAGATGTCCGCCGCGAACTTTGCAGCAAGCAACAAATAACCGCTTACAAAAAGTCTTCCAAATACAAAAATTCTTCAGAAAAATCAAAAGATAGAAAGAATTCTTGCGGCGAGGTAACGCCCACCGATAATTCTTTACTAAAACAAAAGCAACCAAAGATAAAAATGCCTCGAGGCCAGTGAAAATACCCTATTTGTAAAAATTAACAATGAAATAACGTAGCCCCACTGTACCCCAAAAACAAATTTCTCCTACCTTTCAGCTGCCTTACTAATTTCTTTCATGAACTCGGTCGACTTCAAAGTTCCATTTTGAACGGAGTTAAAAACACCAGTCCACTCTGATCCTCGGGTCTACAGGAAGTAGCCAACGCGCAAAACCGGAAGTCAAGGTATGCAAGCTACTTTATTTCATAGATTGGCCATTAAGGCCTTACAAAGAGGGGACAAACAAGGACAGACAAACGTAAAGTAGCTGCGGGCTGGACACGGACATTAATGAGATGAGGATGATAACAAAAGGTGAATAAAAATGAGAGAGGCGCCGACGCCCGCCGATCGATAACCCCTCGAAAACATTGTTCAATACAAATCCAATAAAAGTCAAAAATTCAATGGCAGTTCAATAAAGTTCAATAAAAGCTCCTTTTAAAGATCTAATCTTCCTCATCCGGGCCTCCAAGCAATTGTCCCGTCGCCATCAGGAGATCTCGCAATGTCGCGCCCGAAAGAAAGTAAATAAAATCCTCTTTTTGACAGGTCTTTTCGACCTCCATGACTTCACTATGATTTAAGACCTCCGCAGCCACCTGCGGAGGCCAACGTGGATGGTCTATACATTCCCAGTCGTAACGCTCACGGTCAAATAGATCATCCAGACACTTTTCAACGGGCCCTCCCTTAAGGTAACAGAAGATATACTCCGTTTCCTCATCATCGGAAGGGGCCGCAACCTGCTCTGTCGTTGACACAAACCCCACTGACAGAGCCTCCCGATCCGCTGGCACACTTCCTAACGGAGGGGCAACGGGTTCGGTCGGTGGCACGTCCGCCGACCGTCTCCCGTTTCTCTTTTTCTTTTTTTTCCTTTTACCGGTTGCGGGGGTCGGGGCATCTTTCGGCACACCCGAGGTGTCCTCCTTTCCCGCAACCTCTATTTCTCCTGGTGAGCAACCACCGTTGCTCACCTTCCTCTTTCTATTCGTGGAGGCGGTGGCCTCCACGACTTCCTCCGTCTCCCCCTCCAATGGTGGGGCAGAGGACTCATTCTCTTTTTTCCTCTGCTCCGGGGCCTTACCTCGGCCCTTGGAACAGTTCTTTTTCAAATGGCCGGATTCAAGGCACTTGTGACATTTAGGAGGGCGTCCCTCCAAAATCACTGGATACCTTGCCTGAGCCGTCCTTAAAAAGTCTGGAAACACCAGACTCGCAATCGACTGGGACCAAAGCGTCAACACCGCTTTTGACCCCTCCCAGTCAATTGCTGGCAAAATTTTTACATTGAGGAGCTTGGTTCCGGTGCCGCCCAGACCCCGGCGGAAAGAATGTTCTATTCACTAGGGCTTTATTCCAGGCGGCAACCCGCAGACCCAAGCCCTCGTTATTTTTTGTCCACAATATGTGGGCAGAAACAAAATTTCTTTGCCCTCAATGGGCCCACTCGCAAATTTGCGCGCTTCACTCGGGGAGTCAAAAAGCAACCACACGGTTGCATATTTGACTCCCCTTGAAATATATTTAAAGCTGGCATTAACATTCGTAAGTTCCTTTTCAATAATAGTTTGAGGAAAGACAGTGACGCTATCCAACACCTTTGAGTAGGTCCGGAGCGTCACTGTTCTTTCCTCCATTTCTTTCAACCACTGCTTGGGTGGGCACAGTTCCCACTCCAAGACAGTGTTTACCTTTTTTGCCATGCTTGCAAAAAAAAAAAAAAAAAATGTTCAACAAAAAAGTTAAGAAAATAGTTCACAAACAAGTTCAACAAAAAAGTTCACAAAAAACAAACTAAATACAAAAGAACAGAAGACAGCAGAGAAAAGGAAAGAAGGAAGACAGTTTAAGTCAAGGTAACACAATTCCGGCCACCAGCAATACCTATAGGTATTCCAATAAAGGGATTCCAATAAAGGTACTCCAAAATAAAAGTATTCCAGTAAAGGTATTCCAATAACGGTAATCCAGGGCCACAGCAGCAAAATTTTCACAAGTTTTTCGGAGGCGAGATACGCCCACAAAAACAACAATTCTCGCACAGTGAGACACAAAAAGTTTTCTTCACTCAAAGTTGCTTTTTTTTTTTTTTGGCTCAAAGTCAAAACAAAAAATTTCGCTACTGTGGGCAAGCGAACCCGCCTCCCACAAACAGCGAATATAAGATTTGTTCGTACAACGAACACACAAAAAACTCGCCAAGGAAAGCGAAGATGCCACACCGCTGGACAACAATTTACTAAAAAAATAAATAGAAGCAATAAAAAAATAAAAAAATTGCTGCCCAGCTGAGCAACAAAAACGACTTACCACGGCGAATTCTTCAATCTTTCCTTCTATAGACAGAGCCGAAAACCATGTCTATCTTCGTTCACAGTAAGTAGCCAGTCTGGCGCAGTGAGCAAACCGGAAGTATGCAAGCTACTTACCACACAGCCACTCCTGCACATATATATATATATATATATATATATATATATATATATATATATATATATATATATATATATATATATATATATATATATATATATATATATATATATATATATATATATATATATATATATATATATATATATATATATATATATATATATATATATATATATATATATATATATATATATATATATATATATATATATATATATATATCAAATTACTATGCAAGCATTTCCCCTATCCTATTAAATAAGTCCCTGATTTATGCTCGCAACCTCTCCCTTATAGATAAAGAAAAAATAGAAATCATACTGTTAACTAGGAAAACTATAATAGAATTCGAGGGTAAACTTTGGACCAGGTCGGATACCCCTGATAATTTCAATGTGGCTTTGGGCTCGAGCGACTCAGCTCAGGTAACTGACTTAGTAGGAGCCTTTCTACTGAAGAGGCTATTCTCAGAGGTACCAGACCTCCAGTGGTGGGGTTTATACAGAGACGATGCTCTATTCATTTACCCTACCAATAACAAGAGCACCCTAGAAAAAGTTAGGAAAAGATTAGACACTTCTTCAAATCCTTTAACTTAAAGCTTGAATTTATGACTAACTCTAAGATTGTTAATTTTTTAGATGCTACACTAGACTTAGATGAAGGACTCCACCACCCGTACAGGAAACCAGAAGAGACCACTAGTTACATTAACACGCTTTCCAATCACCCCCCCCCTCTATAATTAACACAACTGTCCAGGCTGTTTCGGACAGACTAACTAAGCTATCCTCGAATGAAAACATTTTCAAGGAACATGCCCATCATTACAGTCAAGCCCTCTATAACGCTGGGTACTCCCAGAGTATATCATATGTTAATAAGTTTAATTATAAACCGCCTAAAGCACCAACCTTGAACATAAACCCACCATGTAATCGAATTAGGAAATATAGAATTAACCCCATGGATGGTGCTATAGAATATAAGTCGAACAGAAACAAAAAAAAACAGATATAACCAGTACGAATACTAATAGGCATAAGATCGAAAAACATAAAAAGAATAATCATACAGATATTAGCTCACGTGAAGAAAACCCTAACGATAGGAATGATAATAGAAATAGAATAATTTCGAAGCAAAGTAAAAATAAATTACGCAACTACATATGGTATAACATACCATACAATATAGCGGTCACAGGTAGATTATGTAAGAAGATATTCTCGATTATATCAAAGAACTTTCCACCCACTCACAAATATAGCAGTATCTTTTCAACTAAAACTATTAGAATCTCATATTCAACCCTCCCTAATATGAAATGTATTATATCTAAACATAACAAAACCAAAATTAAAAAAGCTAGATTAAGAATAATTAATTATCAGCCTAACACCAATAATCCTAGAACCTCCACTGATAGTATAAGAAATAACATTCCTGTAAATTATAACATACCTAATAGTATTAATAATTGTAATGACGGCGACAGTATTGGCCCACGTAACCATACCCAAATAACAAATAGCACGACAATAGATGAATCATTAAACCTAGACCCAACACAAAATAGCAGCACACCTTATAATCCTTCCGCATTAAATAATGACACTACCACTAATAATAGAAGACCCAACTCAACCTCTAATAATAATCCTAATAATAATCAAGATAATAATTATACCAGCCACGATTCTAATAATATTACTAATAGAAATAATACGTATAATACCAATGTTAACGGCAGAACGAATCGAGGTGAAGTAACTTCGAACAACCCAAATAGAGGTAGCAGCAATAATAATACTATAAGCAGCTACCCCACAAATGTAAGCACAAGACGACCTAACAATTATAAAATCGGTTGCAATTGTGTAACACCTTCGACATGTCCCTTACGCGGAAACTGCTTAGCTAAAAACGTAATATACTCCTGCGAAATTATCACGGAAACTAACACCCTCACCTACCTTGAATGCTCTTCATCCTGGAAATCTAGATTTTATAACCACGGATCTTCGTTTAGACTCAGACATAAGGCTAACAACACCTCATTATCTCGAAGAATTTGGGAGCTTAAGGACGACAAGATTGATTTTAACCTTAGATGGTCTATTGTTGGATCGGCCCCAACGTATAAAGATAATAGAACTGGTTGCCAGTTATGCTCCCTTGAACTTTTGAAAATTATTAAATTCCCCGATAAGAATAAGCTAATTAATAAGAGGTCAGATTTCAAACCCTCCTGTATCCATAAAATGCTGAAAACCTTTAGATATTATAACCCCTAAGTCCTCTCTTTTAGTTAGAAGCACTTCTACACCTTCTCTCATTAACTACTCCCACGTTAGATCCTGCCTACCACAACTCAGACACCAAATTAGCAAGGCCCGTACTCTACCCCTAACCTAACTATGTACCTTAATAATTTTGTTAACCCTCGAATAGCTGGATTATGACAACATAATAAACACACATTTTTAATAAACCGGATCCATAATCCCAAACCTATGGATATAGTTCCACCTTTCAGTCACTGACCTGAAACTCTCCAATGACACTACAATACACAAAAGTGAAACGAAATAACACTAATCAATACTTTTTCTATAGTTTTTACTTTTATTTTCTTTATTCGATTATTTTTACATTTTTATTTTTTATCGTATTTTTTATTTTTTATTTTTTACTTTATTTGTTACTTTATTTTTATATGTATATGTATATTCTTTTATATATATATATATATATATATATATATATATATATATATATATATATATATATATATATATATATACTTTCTCAATTTTTATATATTTTACATTTTCAATTTATATTTTTACATTTTTATTCTATATCCTTTTTATGTCTTATTTTCTATTTTTTACTTTTTATCTTTTAATTTTTTAATTTTTCAATTCCTTTATGTTTTTATTTTTTATCTTTTAATTTTTATATGTTTTATCTCTTATTTTTATTTTTTATTTTTCATTTCTTATTTTTTGCATTATTAATGTGGGTGCTATTATTTCCTATCAATATTATACTATATTACCACGGTTGAAATGCCCCCAATACTCTGTATTTTGAATTTGAACGTCCACACACTTTATTTCCCTTTTCTTGTGGACATTTTCTAATTATTCATTCTTTAAGGTCTTATATGTTCTAATTACCCTTTCCACCTCCTTAACCCTTTCATCATCTAAATAAGTGTATGTACCAATATAATAGATAAGTTCGTATACTTAAGTTGTAAATCGCCGAGACTGACCAGTCACCACAAGAATATCATATTTCAAGTTTACTCTAGCCTGACGCCACTTATTTACGACCCACCACTGACATAGGCAGACACAGCTCATATATATCTATCACTTACGACCTTTAAGATCTCTGTATCTATATCTACTTATCTTCTTCTTCTACATTTAGACTTTTCCTCACCACCCTTATCCAACCCGTCTAAATGGCTTAGATGTATTTTAATTTACTATCCAAATTTTCTCTTATTGTTTCTTAGATCACCCGCCCCACCGATTTGAATCCCTTTATTTTTATTTTTATTTTAATTTTTGTATGAATATCTGTGTATTTTTCTTCTTAGTATTTTATATTCCTTATTTTATTTCTTATTTTATATTATTATTTCATTTTTGTTGTATTGTTTTAACCACCAACTTATTCCCTCCTTTAACACTACCCTTCTAACTAATATTAAATAGTATTGTTTACTTAGCGTTCACTACACACTGAATTGTGGCAAGGTATGGACGGATTCCGGAGTACCGAGGAAATTATGTATAAATATATCAAATTAAGAATTCTATGAGGTATATTGCAATACAAAATACCAAATGGAACCTCACCTCTTATATCTCATCTTTCTTCCTCCTTTAACTTCTATTTGATATAATTCTTGGGAGAGAATACATTTGCGGCTGAAGATAGCTTTATACGGTCAATTATACACTGATGTAACAACTATAAAGATTGAAACACGTGTACCGCAGAATCCTTTGTGTTTTGTTTTTATTTTTACATTTACAATTTATATATATATATATATATATATATATATATATATATATATTGGGTTGTTCGGAAAGTTCGTGCCGATTTTTAAAAGAAAGAAAAAGGTCAATAAATATTTGCCATTACACTTTTAATCAACCAAATATGAACCATTTTGTTGCACAATGCGTCTCCATCTTTCCTTTAACTTGAAAATACCCTCCTCTCAGAATTGAGGTGGTTTCATGGCAAATAATTCATCAAGGTATCTTGTTACGTCATCCAAGGAATTGAAATTTTTACCATTAAGACTATTCTGCAGAGACCTGAATAAGTGGAAATACGAAGGAGTAATATCTGGTGAATATGGAGGGTGGGGTAACACATCCCAGTCGAGCTGCAGCAATTTTTGTCTTGTTCCCAAAGAAATGTGCGGTCTTGCATTATCATGTTGGAAAACAACACCCTTCCCGTTGGCCAATTCTGGACGTTTCTCTTGAATTGCTGCTTTTAACTCGTCCAATTGTGTGCAGAATTTCTCAGAATTAATTGTCTGGTTACTTTCCAATCCCACCAGACACAAAGCAAGACATTTTTAGGGTGAAAACCCGCTTTTGGGGGTGGCTAAGGGTGGCTCATGTCGCTTACTCCAGGATCGCTTTCTCTTAACATTTCGGTAGATAATCCATTTCTCATCACCTGTCACAATTTGCTTTAAAAAAGGCGCGTTTTCATTCCGTTTATAAAGCGAATTACAGATAGAAATGCGATCCAAAAGGTTCTTCTCACTCAACTCATGTGGTACCCAAACATCGTAGCGATTTGTGTACCCAAGATTTACCAGGTGCTCATGAACGACAGATTTTGATAGGCTGAGGCTTTCTGCCAATTCTCGGGTTGTGCAATGTGGGTTATTCTCAATTAATGACTTGATTTGGTCATCATCTGTAGTGGATGGTTTGCCTGATCACTCTTTATCAATAAGGCTACAATCTCCAGCTCGGAACCTTGCGAACCACTTACGTATAGTTCTTTCAGATAAAGAAATATCACCGTAAACTGCACATATTTCTTTGGTTGCTTGTGAGACATATTTCCCTTTACGGAAAAAGAAAAGCATCAAGTGCCGAAAAATGAACTTTCTTATCTTCCATTTTAAAGGGTTACAAAATTAACACAGGTTATAGGAACATAAACCTTCTTCCACGAAAAGATAGCTTAAACTGTGCTGTATAATTTTTATTATCTATTAAGGCGAAACATAGATAATGACAACACAATCACAAATGATTTGACATTACAGTGCAATTTGGGGTCGATTAAAAATTTTTCATGATTATATAAAGCAGATTATATAAAGCAACGGATGACTGGACACGCACAAGGGACGTTTTTACAAATGGAGTGGAGGCGGGTCTTATTCGGACCCCACGAACCCCACCTTACCACTGACCTGAGTTTTTTTTCTTAACTCGTATTCACGAGGGACCTTTTATACGCGACATTCTTCCATCTTTCATCAAACACTTTCTTACTCAGGCATCTCCTCTCCAGCCCTATTTGTCTTTTTAGGTGAAATATCAAAAAATTCACCAGACCAGGGCCAGAGATGAAGTTGCCTGACATCAACCCTCTCATCCTTATCTTCCATACTACCTGTTTCGCAGTTGCTACTACAGGGAGAAAACAATTCTTACCCTCTTTCGTTAAGAAATCCGGCGGGTTAATTTTCACTATAGTTTCAGTCAACAATTGTACTCTTCCTCCACCTGACAACAGTTGTTCGGCGAAAACCCACACACCTGACACCTCCGGACACTGAACAATCGCATGCGGGACGGTTTCCCTGTCCCGCCCACATTTTGGACAGATTGGAGTGTCCAGGCCACCATGCCTTGAGAGTTTATCCCGAACAGGTAAGGCTCCGCTGTAATACTGCCACGCCAAGGACTTCTGAAAATTATCCAGGGTCCCCGGCCCGTATGTACGTTGGAACAGCCTGGCCAGCTGATTATCGTCGAAACCTAGGGTCGCCCCCAGTATATCATCGCATTCCGCCTCTACAAACCCACTATAAAAAGCAGCGGTAGAATCACTGCCGCAGGCATCGCCCGAGCGATGGAAGAGCAGGAGTGCCTTGCGACACTCCGTAAACCACATACCCAACTTCGATCTATGATAGCCTCTCTAGTCACTAAACCTATGCTAAATCTAATACACTCATATTTAATGGCTCGCTTGAGAGCATACCACCATTTGTTGTAAATAATGGATCCGGTTAATGCACTCTGAATCAACAACTTAATCCGGTCTCTGTACTCCTTAATCGCCAAGAGGGACGTATTAAGTTTCCAGTAGCTGGGGCCTCTATATAACTTATCTATGTCGAACCTACAGGTGACCATCTTGTGATCACTGTTGCTGACCATGTGAAACTGTGGACACCTAGCATTTTTATATCTATTTTTCTAATTAATATCCTGTCTATGTACGATCTGGAAGATCCGTCGCTGTTTGACCATGTTCACAATGGAGCGTTCGGATGGTCCTGCCTATATGGATCTACCAGCTCAAAACATCTTAGTAGATCCAGGAAGCAAGCATTTCCTTTCCTATCTGAATACGAGCCAACATAATCTACGCGCGCATCGTAGATTGTGTTATAGTCTTCTAGTATCACTAAAGGATGCGATGTACTAATAAACTTCTCCAGGTTTCCTAAAATATTCACTTTGTCCCGTTGAATATCGGGGTGCGTAAATCGCAACAAGTCTGACAGTCTTACAACTGCTGAATGTCAAGTCAATGGCGACCAGCCTACCGTCTGGATCTGAAAAAAATTAACTTTTTCTCAGAAACACGGTTTTTTTTTCCACGGGACCAACATCCCACTTCCGCTGGGAGTACGGCTCGGAGAGAAAATCCTCTCGTAACCGCCGAACAGCGGGAGCAGATCTCTTAGTCCCTTCACCCGGGTTTCTGTAGCAACAACATCTAAATCCTATGACCTGATGTCATTTAGGAAGCGTCCTTGCTTCTAGTTCGACATCAGGCCACGCACATTTATGCACCCTACATGAATGCAAGACATGACTTACTTTATTCGGTCGTCTTTCTTTTTTCTGGGGTTCGTGGGGTGGTGTTCCGATAAAGGTCCTCATACAAGGATTCATGAAAATCCAATCTCAGACCATTTATGCTGGATGGAAAGTTTGATTTTAATATATTACAGTTCCTTATGTCTATCTTAAAAATGTCAATGTGTTTTGGCAATGTTCGGTGATTTACAAATGGTTCTGCTGTGGGAATATTTTGGTCATTTTTCTTGTTGATGGCTATATAAACCACCTGTAAGGTCATTTCTTTTTTTTGGGGGGGGGAGGGTGGACTAGATGGTGGAGACAACCTTCTCGGACTTGGTGGGGTAGATGAGGAGGACGTGGGGGTCGTAGGGGTGGAGGCCGGGATGTAAGGGAATTCTTCAACGCTACATGGTAGGGGGGGGGGTCGTCTGGTATCCGGAAATGGATGGGGGTGGAATTTATATTTTTTTACTTCTGTGGGGAGCCGTGGTGAGGAGGAGTGTTTTTTTTTCCTGTTTTTTTCTTGTTTGTATTGGGGTGGGTGGGGTTAAATTATTGTTCCTCCTTGGTGTTTTCCTTTGTCTTACTTGGACGAAGACTGGCCGAAGACGAATCTTCACTATTCATCATCGTTTCTTCTTCGGTCTGCTTGGTGCCGGTGTCTTGTTGATTTTCTTTGTTTTTTTCCTCTGCTTCTTTTCTTTTTTCTTCCTCCTTCCGGGTGGGGCAGTCTGTTCGAATGTGGCGTTTTTCGCTACACTTATAGCAACGGAGTTTCCACCCCTCTACCAGCACTCGCAAGGTTGTTTCCTCACCCAAGTGTATGTTTTCCACTATTTCCTCTAAAGTTTGGGGGTCGCTTGAATACTCACTTCTAGACTCTGGCCCCACAAGGTTTGCTGTTGTATTTTTACCGCTTCTATAATGGTTATTTTATCTTCCAGCCCCATTAATAGGGCTGGAAGTAGCCATGTCACTTCTATTTCTGGTGGAATTTCTTCAGTTTTTATTTTTGCCGTCCATCTTCCTAGATATGTAGGCAGTAATATATTTCGTTTTTCCTTCATTGGCTGGAGTGAATGTTTTTTGATTTAACTTCTTTGAAGTAGACTACAACGGTTGCGAATTTTTTACCTCTTGTGATAAATCCTATATGCTGCCAAATTGGCTGCAGGCACTTCTCAACTTGTTCATTAGTTGCTTTTTCTATGTTTTTCTATTTTATAATGAATGATTTGAACTGCTCCTGCTGCCGCGGCAAAGTCCATTTTCTTTTTGTTCTTCCTTTTCTTCCACTTTTTCCTTGGTTAACAGGCTTTCACATCGATATTTCTTCTTGTTGTGGCTGGTTTCTTCATAAACTCCTCCTCCTCCTCCATGACGATCTCCACGATTCTCTCTATCTCCTTCTCAGACATGGTCAAAGTACTCGCCATATCTCAGTCACTCCCCCCAATGGGGAAAAGCAACAGAGTTCAACAAATGTAATAACTATCCAACAGTAAAAGCAACAACAGAACAATTACAACAAAAACTCTCCACTCCAACTCTGCAATAACAAGGTACAAAATCCAACGGTAAAATCCAACGCAAAAATAACAGTAATCTAAAAAAAAATTTCTTTGGAAAATATTTCTTTATTACCTATAGAAGGCTTACATAAAAATCGAGACAAAACAGACATAGCAAACATAAAATCGGGGAACTAAAAATACAAAAAGAAGATAGTCAGCAGAAAAAAATAAAATAAACGAATGATAAATATGAAAAAATGAAAATGAGGCGTAATGCCCACTCGACCCCCGAAGTCGTGGTTACATTTAGTCAGTTTTTCTCCTTTAACATAAAAGTCTATGTATATACATTTTTTCTTTTATCCTTATTCTCTTTTTTTCCCTTTTTTAACAAAATTTACATTATATTTTCCAGGTTTTTTCCTCTGTTATTTCTATACTTTTCAATTCGTCATAATCGATTACAGGAGGTGGAATTTCACGCAACCGACACCTTCGTATCTTTGGTTCTGCATCAATTTCCTCCATGAATCTCTCATGCTCTTCCTTAGATATTAAAATGCATGCCTCATTTGCTCCAAATTCTCTTCCTGTCGTCCTCACTCTTATCTGTCCCTTCCATCTCGCAATCTCTCCTTCCGTATCCTCACTCTTCTCACATCTTATCAGGACCCCTTTGTATTTACATATTTCTTCCACTGCTTTTTCTTTCTTGACTTTATCCGGCACAGGCTCTATGCAGTTTTATTGTAATATTCTTTTGTTAATACCTTTTTTGATGTTTTATTAATTTTTTCCACCGAAGAGAATGGTAATACCTAATTGAATTAATTTGATTTAATTATTATTTTAATTATTATTATAATTAGATTTTCGCCATATTTTCTTACATGTCAATATTATCATTCGAAACGATCGTATGAATAAAAATTTATAAAAACTTTTAACATCTCTTCTCCATTTTTTAACGGTTAGTTGGGTTTATATAGGATTTTATCCTATAATACTCATAGCACATATTTAATTGTCATGCTTTCATATTTTAAATACCTGTAATAGCAAGTAACTACTTTGATATAAAGAATCTTTATTAGAAATTTAACTTTTTGGACCACCCCCCAAAAATTGAAAATGTTCTACTTGAACTAATTTCTCTCTCTCTCTCTCTCTCTCTCTCTCACACACACACACACATATACTTTATTAATATACATCATATAAGTAAGAAGACGATACGATTTTTATTATAAATAGAAATGGAGAAGATCAATATTGAAATATCTCTTAAAGACATCCCTTTACCTACACATAAGGAATGCATTAAAGATGTTATTGCAAAATTCCATGATCTCACCAGAAGAATCAAATGGAAAGCTTTTTTTTTGACAAAAAATAGTACAGAAGAAAAACCAGAATGCAATACCAACAAAGAACTCTCGGATATTAGAATGAACTTTAAATCAAGAAAAATCTCACCAGCAAATATGAAATTTTGAAGATGACTTATGGAACTTACTAAAAAATATTAACTGAAAAAAATGTTCCAATGAACAATCACCTCAGGTTTTTTAAGAATAAGGTTAACGAACTCCGACAGGTACAGGGTATTATAGTCCAATTTGATAAAACTGGAACCTTTATAATGTAGATGTTGATTTGTACCATAAACTACTACACAAAGAAATAACTAAAAAATACAAAATTATAAAATAAGGATGTACTAAAAGCCAATAACTTAAAAGCAAAACAAATAATGAGCGAATATAAAATCGATGATATCACCGAAGTCTACGAACCTTCTAGACCCAGAATTACTCTAAAGAATCATAACCCAATTTTCATCGGGATCCTAAAGTAAGGCTCATATGCCCCTGCAAGTCCGATATTGGCAAGCTTTGCAAATTCATATTAGACAAATACCTCAAATTCCTAAAATCTAAAATCAAACTCAACCTATGGTTGAACACACTGGACACTATTAAATGGTTTTAATGCATTATAGATAAGAATAAATCTAAATTTATCCAATTCGACATTGGATGTTATTACCAATCGATAAACCCGATATTACTTAATAAGGCGCTTATATTCGCAAAAAAATAGGACTAAGTTATCTATGAATGAAATCTATATTATACTAGAAGCTAGAAAGACTATAATCTCTCACCAAGGAAAATTTTGGACTAGAAAGGACACCCCAGATTGCTTTGATATACACATGGGCGTGCAGGATTCAGCCGAAGACACTGACTTAGTAGGAATTTACCTATTACACTTACTCAATGATGAATTCCCGGTGGTCTCTACCGAGACGATGCTCTGTTTGTGGTTAGAAATACCTCCAACAGAAAACTTTACAATAGAAAAAAGATTACATAAATTCTTCAAAAACTTGTCATCACCTTTGAAACAGATGACAATTCAGTGAATTTCTTAGACGCTTACTTTAATCTCACTATATCATATTCCCAACCATATCACAAACCTAATAACAATATCAAATATCAGGTCATCCCGTAAGTTCTGTCCGATTTTACCTCTTTTAAATTGAATGAAATTTAATAGTATTTTAGAATGTCTAATGGAATTTAAAATTATTTTATGTATTTCTGTACATTTAAACAAATTAAATATTATTTTACAGAATAATAGAATTAAAATTTCCTTGATTAAAACTCTTTTTAACATGGAAGTATCCAAAGAGCATTTAAGACACATAATGCTTTATGAGTACAAAAAAGGAAACTCTGCAGCCGAAGCGACTCGAAACATACACTGACTTTATGGGAAAGAATGCTTGAATGAAAGAACTTGCAGAAGATGGTTTGCAAAATTCAGAAGTGGAGATTTCAGCCTTGAAGATGAAGATCGAACAGGACGTCCAGTTGAATTTGATGATAAGCTCCTTGAGGCTTTACTTGACGAAAATCCTGCATTATCAGTTGAAGAATTGGCAATAAAACTTAGTAAAAACCATACAACTGTTCATCGTCATCTTCAACAACTTGGAAAGGTTCCTAAACTTGGAAAATGGGTGCCTCGTGAATTGTCCGAAAGCAACCGCAAATCCCGAGTTGACATCTGCTCTTCTCTACATTCTTGCGAACCCATTTCACACTTTTTGGATAGACTTGTGACTGGTGACGAAAAATGGATCTTCTATCAAAATATTAAATGTCGTAAACAGTGGCTTGGTAAAAGGCAAAAAGCTCAAACACAGCCGAGAAGGAAACTTCATGGAAAAAAGGTTCTTCTCTCTATCTGGTGGGATTGAAAAGGAGTAATTCACTTTGAATTGTTACCACCTAAATCAGCATTTAATGCTCAAGTCTACTATCAGAAATTAGAGCGTTTGAACTAAGCTTTGAAGAAAAAAGACCCGCTTTAGTGAATCGAAAAGGAGTGATGTTTCATCAGGACAATGCGTGACCCCCATACTGCAAATATCACGTCACAGAAGATCGAAGAGCTTGGTTGGGAAAAAATTCCTCATCCACCTTATTCTACCGACCTTGCTCCTTCAGACTACCATTTGTTTCGTAGTTTACAGAATCATTTGGGGGACATAACTTTCGCAAGCCAGGAGGAGGTCGAAACTGACATTTCAGAGTTCTTCGCTTTGAAACCAAAAGAGTTTTACATTGATGGGATTAAAAATCTTGTAAATAGATGGAAGGAAGTCATAGATAATCAGCGAAAGTACATTGATGATTAAATTTCAATTAAATATAACATTTGATCAGTTGTTTTCTTTATTCAAAATTTGGACAGAACTTATGGGATGACCTAATACATACATTCACAAAGTAACCATCCTTGTAATATTATAAATAATCTAGCCTCTAATATAGAAAAACGAATTAACCTATTATCCTCCAATGAAGAAATTTTTAATAAGCATAAAGAAAGCAGGATATAAATATCGAATTAAGTACAAAACAATAATGCCTATTCTAATCATCCGAATAATTATCTAAATAGGCACAAAACGGACCACACTGCTAAATCCACACCATTTAGTAAATTACAAAACCCTGACACAATGTAATTCTATCAATATTCATCAGAAAAAAAACATCACCATAAAACACAATTCCTACAACAATAAACTTCATTATAATAAAACCTATAAATATGAACACCATTACCAGAATGTTTTCTCTAATAGAACGGTTAAAACTAATTTTAGCAACCCGCAAGTCACCAAAATCACTATTATTAATAAGAAAACTAAATCTAAGGATACGGACAACAAATACCGAAAACAAATAACCATGGCTAAAAATAAAAACATGAAACACACACACTTTAAAATATAACTCATCCCATTACATCGTATCCTCTTAGCAGCTCACATAATTACATAACTACTATTAATAAAGTTAGGGGTAATAATGCAGGAAACAAAAAGAAACCTATACCATATATAAGAATGGATGACCTACTTAATACTAACCCCCATGGCAAAAAGGAAAACAACAATAATATTAGTTGGATAATAATTCCTTTTGCTAAGAATATAAAATCTAATTCTATCAAATCTATTTGACCCATTATTAAAGTAAACTTTAAAAACTCTAGATATGCAAAAGTATTTAATAACAAAATGATTAGATTTGGATTTTCTGCATCTCCAAACCCATTTAGGATTATTCCCTCATCTAACAATAGAAAACTAAACCATTTCTACAATGAAATAACACCTAATATACATTCTAGCCCCAGTAATTCCATTAACTCCATATCTAATAACAGTAACTATCAAAATTACACACCTCAATTAACCTTAATACATATGGACATAACAATAGACTTTCAAATAATAGTACTAATTGTAACTGTAGAAACCTAAATACCTGTGAGGTAGAAGGTAACTGCAGAAGGAAAAATGTAGTATACAAAGCTAAAATTGTAACCAATAATCCTCTCTAAGTTCTGTTACATTGGTGGTACACAAAATCCCTTTAAAGTGCGATTAAGTGACCATAAATCATCTTTTAATGACCCTAGGAAAGAAAATAATACTGGCCTACCAAAAAAGGTTTGGCAACTGAAAAGAGACAACGTAAGTTACAAAATATCTTGGAAGATTATTTCTTCAGTTCCTTTTTATAGGCTTAGCAACAAGATCTGTTTTTTATGCTTGGAAGAATCTTATAATATTATGAAAATGAATAACTCTCTATTGAATTCGAGAGATGAAAAAGTTTTTTCTTGTAAACATGTTAAAATTCCTTTTTATTAGCCTTGAATAAGTTTTCTCCACCCACTTCCTCATACTTGTTCTTATTCTAATTATTACCCCTCCTTAGTTCTTCGTATAATACCCTCATTTTTACATATATACTGCCTTATATCATTTATACCCTCTATATTAATTATCTTACAATGCCTGGTTATACATAGGCTATTCCCCCCCCCCCCCAATATTATATTGGCCATTCACACTTTTTTATTAATTATATAACCTCTACCGGAAATTCTCTTTTCTTCTCCCTTTAATAAATACAAATTTCAGTTAAATGTTCTGACCACTACTTTAAATATATATACACACATATATTTTTAGTGGGTTATATTTATTATTTTTTTCAGTTATAATTATTACTACTTATTTATTTTCAAAACTAATTTCTCCCGATCTACGTGATATTTTCATTTTTATTTTGTTCTATTGATATCCAAATTTATTCCTTATTATTGATTTTTTCGGTGTATATTATACCCCGTTTTTTAAAAATTATTACGTATATAGCTAATTATTTTTCGTTTGGCATATAAAATACTATTATTATAAATTTGTATATGCGTATACATATATACATTTATGTATATACGTGTGTGTGTATGTGTATATGGTCTATATGCATATGTTTGCATGTGTATATGTATATGTGTATATATATATATGTGTGTGTGTGTATGTATATGTGTATGTGTGTATATATGTCTATATACAAATATATATATATGTATATAAGTGTGTGTATATTTTTACACACATTTATTATTATTTTTTGAGTATTTGTATCTATATGTATATGTTTGCATATTACCTGTATTTGTTAGTGTATGTAGGTGCATGTATGTTCATTTTGAGTGTATACGTATGTTTATGCATGTATATATACATATATGTATATATACATATATGTTTGTAAACATATATGTATATATGTGCGTATATTGATTTTATGCACACCTATGTTTTTGTACCTATGTATATACTTTTCCATATATACTTGCATCTGTTTTTTTTGTGTGTGTCGGTCTATACATGTAGGTTTGAGTGTGTGTGGTTTTGGTGTGTGTATATGTATGTATGTGTAAATATGTGTTTATTCCCCGAGAATAATATTTCCCTGAATATATATTTAGCATTATCCCCCCTACACTATAACTCTCTGACCCATATAGTAATTTTTTAAAAAAATCCTGTTATTACGAATTATTTATCAACAATTTTTTCTAACGGTAGTATCTATTTGTTTGTTTTTTCACTTTCAATTCTTAAGATTAACAACTATACCTTCTTTTTCTTACAAACGAATATAATACTATCTTAAAATAATGTTACATCCTATCTTTTTCCTACCCTTAAATTTTCTAGTAACTAATTTTAAATCAAAACCATATACCTAAATCCCTTATCCTAGACACTTGTTTTTAGTAAGCTATTTCTTTAAAAAAATTTTTCACAATTTTTTCATTGCACACAGTCCATAACTGTCAATACGCACTAAGATTTAAATATAGCTATCATATCTCACTAGATGCTTATTATTATTTATTTGTATATATACGTGTTGGTGTATACACTTTTATGTATAAGCACGTTAATTTAGGTGTATTAGATGTGTGTGTGCAATTTTGTGTTATATTTTTGGTCTCCGGTCTTTCCTACTTATATTTTTAAGATATCCAAAACAGTTCTAGTTCTTACACAGATTGACTCAACACTACATTAACATGTTCCTATATCTCTTTTTTCCTATTTAAGATTTTTGTTATGAATATCCGATCGAATTTATCCGACACAGGCTCTCTGTAGTTTCATTGTGATATTCTTTTGTTAATACCTTTTTTTGATGTTTTATTAATTTTTTCCACTGAAGACAATGGTAATACTTAATTGAATTAATTTAATTTTATTATTATTTTGATTATTATTATAATTAAATTTTCGCCATATTTTCTTACATGTCAATATTATCATTCGAAACGATCGTATGGATTAAAAATTTATAAAGACTTTTAACATCTCTTCTCCCTTTTTTAACGGTTAGTTGGGTTTATATAGGATTTTATCCTATAATACTCATAGCACATATTTAATTGTCATGCTTTCATATTTTAAATACTTGCAATAGCAAGTAACTACTTTGATATAAAGAATCTTTATTAGAAATCTACCTTTTTGGCCACCCGCCCAAAGGTTGAAAATGTTCTACTTGAACTAATTTTTGTCATTGGAATCATATGTTTACCATACTGCCTAAATAATGGAGCTGCAAATGCAATATCCCTGCATATCTTACATCTATCTTCATTCCTCCACTTCACTCTCTCTTTCGTATCTATCTAAATTAACTATTGCTTAACCATTTTCTCTCACCGTCTCTGATGAAGAGATATAATAAATATCCTGGAAACAGCTGTAAGACCTTCTATTTATAAATGTTCTAAAATCTTCACAGCCTTGGTTTTTTTTTATCTCATTCGAAAAAAATGTTTTGTATTTTTATTTTATTTTATTTTATATTATATGTTATATTATATATTGTATATTATATTATATATTGTATATTCCATATTCTATACCGCACATTAGTTCTGCAGGAATATAAATAAAACATAAAAAACAGACAGTGTTGGAACTCTTTTAAGCAAAATAATATATTCCTCTATACACAATCATACAAAAAAATCCACCCTTTTTTTGTATTTATTTTTACTCGCATATATATATATATATATATATATACATATATAGCTGAAGGATTAAAATTAATCAAAGGACATACTAAGTATGTCTAGCTGCTGGAATATGTGTATCTCTCATGAATTATTTGCTCCGTATTGAAATTATTTTCATACTGGTGGCTGACATGATTCGGCAGAAAACGAATCGGTTGCAGCGCAGACTTTAACATGACGGGTTAAGGCTCCCTATCATGGTAACGTGTAATGAAGAAGGTGATGCTATTATGCCAGCTGAGAAACCGGTCCACGTGAGTTCAAATACTTGTATATATGCTGAGAGATTGTCTTGATCTATTTGCCTTCGGACGGTTGATATCAGTGTATTTTCGCGATTTAAATAAGAGCTGGAGCAAGTAGATATACTTAGTATGCCCTTTGATTAATTTTAATCCTTCAGCTATTTAATGATTTTTTGGGGGCCTGCAATCGTCTATATTATTGTTTCTGTTATTATCATTTGTAAATTGTTACACTAGATAATAATAGAGCCAATAATATCTTCGCAAATTATTTTTTCGTGGATTATTTTTCTCGTGAATTATTTGCTCTGCATTGAAATTATATATATATATATATATATATATATATATATATATATATATATATATATATATATATGGAATTAAAAAATCCTGACAGATATAATAATTACGATACTATGAAAATAGGAATAATCAAAGAACTGAAAACCACAGATCTTAGAATGGACCACAGATTATATCTCCCAAAAATCAAAATAGACAATAAAACAACATCAATAATAAATAGCATAAACCTGGCCGTCACGGAACTAACAACCACAGAAACAACAGGCAATATCACTGAGCTAAATGACATGATATATGCGACAGCCACTGCAGCCACAAAAGAAGCAGGATACTCACTCAAACCCATCCGAACAGGAGTTCTACCACCCAAACAGACCTTGCGGACAAATAATATCCAAAACAAAATTATAAAAAGAGAAAAGATTTATCGATTCCAACGAAATTAGTAGACAATCAACACAACTAAGTAACAAGAAGAAAACAAAAATACTGTACAAATACAACATTACAGAAAAAGACTTACCTGAGGCAAAAGAAAAGCTAAAGCAAGATATCCTGGCCAAAGCACAAAGCATCCGCCGGTATGAGAAACGCCATCGTTTATTTGAACAAAACAAACAGTTCAAATCCAACCCCCCAAAAAACTCTACCAAGAACTGGGTAAAAATAAAATAGACATTACTGCAGTACCAACAACAGAAGAACTGGAAGAATTCTGGAAAGAAATATGGTCGGTGAAGCAACAACCCCAGAAAAGGACCATTAAAACAACGAACTTAGCACCTGAGCAACTC
The DNA here is from genome assembly GCF_046866305.1 of Octopus bimaculoides. NCBI lineage: Eukaryota > Metazoa > Mollusca > Cephalopoda > Octopoda > Octopodidae > Octopus > Octopus bimaculoides. The sequence continues at coordinate 79,292,272 of NC_142935.1, forward strand.
TGGACCCCTATAACAACTGAAGAGGTCACCGAGACACTGAAAAGGCTAAGTAACTGGAAGGCACCTGGGCACGACAAGATCCCCAACTTCTGGTTAAAACACCTGACAGGATTGCACAAAAAGCTGGCAGAAGACTTTAACAACATACTAGCAGAGCCAGAGACAATGCCCGAATGGCTCATGAAAAGGAAAACTATCTTAATTCCCAAATCCACGGAAACGGAGAAACCACAAAACTACAGACCTATAAACTGTCTCCCTACAATCTACAAAGCCTTTACTGCAATAGTATCGCAGAGATTGAGTAAGCACCTGGAAAATAACAACCTGTTTCCAGAAGAGCAGAAGAGATGCTGCAAGGGCTCATACGGCTGTAAAGATCAATTATTGATCAATAAAGCCATAACTGAAGACAGCTGCAGAAAGAAGAAAGGCCTCAGTATGGACTGGGTGGACTAACAAAAGGCTTTCGACAGTGTTCCCCACACGTGGATTCTCGAAACACTAGCCATAAACAAGGTGGCACCAATTATTATAAAATACATAAGGCACTCTATGAATAAATGGCAGACAGTGATACAGCTCCAAACAAAAGAGGGACTTGTGAAAACGAGGGCCATCCCCATTAGAAGAGGAATATTTCAGGGAGACACGTTCTCTCCACTCCTGTTCTGCCTGGCACTCACACCTTTCACTGAATTGCTAAATAGAACTGGTTGCGGATACAAATGTTACGGCAAAACAGACAGCCACCTTTTATAAATGGATGACCTAAATTTTACGCTAGAAATGACAAAGAGCTGGAAACACTACTATAGACAGTACATGGCTTTACTAAGGAAATAGATATGAAATTCGGATTAGAAAAATATGCCAAAGCAACCCTGAAAAGAGGAAAATTAGTTAAAAGTAGCAACATCACACTAGATAAAGCCAATGAAATAAGAGAACTAGACGAAAGCCAACCATACAAATATTTAGGAGTCAATGAACTAGATAGGATACAACACACACAAATGAAATAAAAAATAAAGAAAGAATACTATAGACGAGTTAGAACAATACTAAAAACAGAGCTCAATGCTAAAAACAAGATATAAAACAAATGAAATCCAAACTAAAACTAGAACAGCAACGGACCATGATAAAACGATGGCAAGAAAAGCCCCTACATAGTAAATACTGGGCTAAACTAAATGCAAAAGAAATAGACAAAGAAAAATCCCAGCAATGGACTCAAAGCAGATTCTGAAGGATTTTTAATTGCTGCACAAGACCAAAGCCTCTCCACAAGAAATTACCAAAAACATTTAATGAAAAGAAGCATAACAAGTAACTGTAGAATATGTGGAGATGGATAAGTAACAATAAATCATATTGAATTTAGCTGCCCAGTCCTAGCTAAGAAGGAATATATTCACAGACACGACAGAGCTGGGACCTATATACACTGGAAGCTATGCCAACACTATGGAATAACGACAGAAAAAAAGATGGTATAAACACACGCCAGAAAAGGTCACAGAAAACGAGAAAGCAACCATACTCTGGGATATGCCAATACACACAGATAGAGAAATTAAGGCCAATAGACACAGTTAGAGAAATTAAGGCAAATAGACCAGATATAGTTGTCAAAGATCATGAAGAAAAAAAATGCTTTCTAATTGATGTATCAATACCAGCAGATAATAACGTTTCCCTAAAAGAAATGGAAAAACTTTCAAAATATGAATTCCTGGAAATAGAGGTAACTCGAATGTGGAATCTAAAAACAGAAACAATTCCTATCATGGTAGGTACCTTAGGTATAATAAAAAAAATATTCAGACAAATACATAACAAAAACACCAGTACTTACAAATATATATAACATACAGAAAATTGCACTACTGGGCACTGCACACATCCTACGCAAAACACTTTCAATACAGTAACCATGAGAGCATCACAGCAAACCACAGCACATACCCAAGGCGCACCGAGCTGCGCTCGGTAGTGAAGAGAAAGCACGTTATAAAAATAAAACTACTGAACAATAATAATAATAACAATAATAATATCAAGAACAACCAACAAGGGAGAAGAAACCCTACTCCGCATGGAATTACATGGTTAGTTCCACCGTGAAACCAACAAATTAAGACACCAGGAAACATCATGGAGGTGGCTAAACTAGGGTGATCTAAAAAAGAATACTGAATGCCCAGGACCATGCATTGAATACCAACTCAGTGAAAAAGAATATAGACCGCAGAAGTGCAATGGGCCTCTGCAGAATGTGTGGGAAGAGGGTCAAAAGCGTTACTCACATTGTTAGTGCTTGTGAAAGTCTTCTGCAGAAAGAGTACAAGCTTAAACACGACAAGGTAGTCCAAAACCTTCACTGGTTACTATGCCGTAAGTATGGATATAAAGTAACGGGTGTTTGGTACTAACATACACAGGAAAAGGTAATGGGCGAAAAGGGGAAGCAATAATTCTCTGGGACTTTGACTTCCAGACAGTCAAGGTATTGTTGCATCGAAGCCCAGATATAGTAACCTTTAGAAGAGACAAAGAAGCGTGCCTAATAATATGACGTGGCCAGATCAGCATATTATCATGAAAGAAAGAGAAAAAGTTGATAAATATGGAGACCTGAGAATTGAGATCGCAAAGACGTCTATAATAGTAATTGTATACTGTGCGACATCTATAATAGTAATAATAATAATGATGATAATAATAATAATAATAATAATAATAATAATAATAATAATAATAATAATAATAATAATAATAATAATAATAATAAACTTGTCTCCCTACAATCTACAAAGCCTTTACTGCAATAATATCGCAGAGATTGAGTGAGCACCTGGAAGATATCTACCTGTTTCCTGAAGAGCAGAAGGGTTGCTGCAAGGGCTCATACGGCTGTAAAGATCAATTAATGATCAATAAAGCCATAACTGAAGACAGCCGCAGAAAGAAGAAAGGCCTCAGTATGGCCTGGATCGACAACCGAAAGGCTTTCGACAGTGTTCCCCACACGTGGATCCTCGAAGCACTAGCCATAAACAAGGTGGCAAAAATTATTATAAAATACATAAGGCACTCTATGAATAAATGGCAGACAGTGCTACAGCTCCAAACAAAAGAGGGACTTGTGAAAACGAAAGCCAACCCCATTAGAAGAGGAATATTCCAGGGAGACACGCTCTCTCCACTCCTGTTCTGTCTGGCACTCACACCTTTCACTGAATTGCTAAATAGAACTGGATGCGGATACAAATGTTACGGCAAAACAGTCAGCCACCTTTTATATATGGATGACCTAAAATTATACGCTAGAAATGATAAAGAACTAGAAACACTACTACAGACAGTACATGGATTTACCAAGGAAATAGATATGAAATTCGGATTAGAAAAATATGCCAAAGCAACTCTGAAAAGAGGAAAACTAGTTAAGAGTAGCAACATCACACATGATAAAGCCAATGAAATAAAAGAATTAGACGAAAGCCAGCCATACAAATATTTAGGAATCAAGGATCTAGATAGGATACAACACACCCAAATGAAAGAGAAAATAAAGAAAAAGTACTATAGACGAGTTAGAACAATACTAAAAGCAGAGCTCAATGCTAAAAACAAGATAATAGGTATTAATACTTTAGCCGTCCCACTTATAAGTTACAGCTACAATATTCTTAACTGGACACTAAACAAACTGTCTAAAATAGACAGGAAAACAAGAAAAATAATGACAGGATCTAGGATGCACCACCCAAACCCTGACATAGAAAGGCTATATATACAACGTACAGAAGGTGGCAGGGGTCTTATACAGCTGGAAAACTATTATAAAATAACAACCATAGGACTGCAAAAATACCTACTCCAGAAGCATGGGAAACTAATACAAATAGCCACAAAACACGAGCAAAACAAAAAACTGTTTGCAGCATTTAAGGAAGCTGACAAATACAAACAAGAAATCATACTACCTAATAAATAGGAAGAAGAAGAAGAAGAAGAAGAAGAAGAAGAAGAAGAAGAAGAAGAAGAAGAAGAAGAAACAACAAAAGCTATAAAACAAATGAAATCCAAACTAAAACTAGAACAGCAACGGACCATGATAAAACGATGGCAAGAAAAGCCCCTACATAGTAAATACTGGGCTAAACTAAATGCAAAAGAAATAGACAGAGAAAAATCCCAGCAATGGTTGAGAAGCTCAGGACTCAAAGCAGATTCTGAAGGATTCTTAATTGCTGCACAAGGCCAAAGCCTCCTCACCAGAAATTACCAAACACATATAATGAAAAGAAACATAACAAGTAACTCCAGAATATGTGGCAATGGACAAAAAACAATAAATCATATCATCTCTGGTTGCCCAGTCCTAGCTAAGAATGGATATATTCACAGACATGACAGAGCTGGGACCTATATACACTGGAATCTATGCCAACACTATGGAATAACAACAGAAAAAAAGATGGTATAAACACACGCCAGAAAAGGTCACAGAAAACGAGAAAGCAACCATACTCTGGGATATGCCAATAGACACAGATAGAGAAATTAAGGCCAATAGACACAGTTAGAGAAATTAAGGCCAATAGACCAGATATAGTTGTCAAAGATCATTAAGGAAAAAATGCTTTCTAATTGATGTATCAATACCAGCAGATGACAACGTTTCCCTAAACGAAATGGAGAAACTTTCAAAATACAAAGACCTGGAAATAGAGGTAACTCGAATGTGGAATCTAAAAACAGAAACAATTCCTATCATAGTAGGTGCCTTAGGTATAATAAAAAAGTATTCAGACAAATACATAACAAAAACACCAGGACTTACAAATATATATAACAAACAGAAAATTGCACTACTGGGCACCGCTCATATCCTACGCAAAATACTTTCAATACAGTAACCATAAGAGCATCGCAGCAAACCACAGCACATACCCAAGGTACACAGAACTGCGCTTGGTAGTGAAGTGAATGCACGTTATAAAAATAAAACTACCGAATAATAATAATAATAATAATAATAATAATAATAATAATAATAATAATAATAATAATAATAATAATAATAATAATAATGAAACCGGGCTGAATAACAACACGGATATGCTATACCGGGTTCCTTATACAAAAACAAACCTAATCCAATAACATCGATGGAATTAGGCAAAAGAACCGGTGGAAGATTTGAAGGAAGCGGTCTTTTAACGAAGAAAATTTAAAAAAAAATGAAATTTTACTGCCATACAAAGCACAGGTTCTCCTATGCACGATGTCTCAGTGAAACACGTGCGATCACACACGCAAAATCAACACCGGAAAGTTTACAAACTATAAAAAAGAAATGGAACAAAATAGTAAGTACATATATTGAATAATTACGCATACACTCGAACGTTTACACAATGATATATACGTTTTGATACCCATAGAACTACACATGCGTCTTAATGTTTACACAACTACGTAAAATTCACAGGACACACTCACGCATACGAAAACACATATCACAAACGAAGCAAAAACAAAACTTTTTGTTTCTTTATTTATTTTCATTTTGTGAACAAACACAGACAGAGGGAACCATTCATAAGATTAAAACGCCACAAAAAAAAAAAAAATACACTATGCCCGGAGATAAATCTATCAACAAAAAATATACAGACGAATACCGATCTGCTAGCCTTAAGAAACTGCGCTACGAGCAATGTTTACATGCTGAGAACTCGGTGACGGTGTTGTCTCAAAAAAATTGACCCTAAACAGACAAATCCGTCCCCTAATGTCAACGCCAAAGCTCGCCATGCCTCAATGATAACAAAGCAGATTACAAACCAGATTGGTCGTCGACCGAATCACAAAGGGCCACGTACTCGACATAGATCTGTTAGCCTTAAGAAGCTGCGTCACGAGAGCCCGGAGACGGTGTTGTCTCAAAAAAGTAACCCTAAACAGACAGATCCGTTCCCTAGCGTCAACGTCGAAGCTTGTTATGCCTCACTGTTAACAAAACAAAACACAAACCGAAATGGTCACCGACCGGATTATAAAGGACCACGTACTCGAATGATGAACCAGATTCGAGACGAGAAATCTGCTACTGGTTCAAATCTTCTCGACACACAGGAGCTGGAAGTACCCCACAACCGGAATATTCCAACAGATGGCCATCCATGCTCATCACCAAACAATGAAAAGAAAAAGAGGAAAAATGGTCTAGGGAAGATAATAAAGAAGTTCTTACGGCCTACTACCATGCCATATATTTCCCCACAAATAAATCATTCGATTAAGTACAAACCTACTTAAACTGGAGACAGAAACTTTACAACGATGTTTTGCAAAATCCTAGTATGATGCCCTCTTGGCTAGTTAATGGTTTAACATTCCTGCTTCCAAAAAATGAGGAAACAAACGAACCAAAAAATTATCGCAATGCAAACCCGTGCTAAAATTGCTGCCTTAGATACTATGACTGATAAATGGCTTGGAAAACCTCTCAATGGCAAATACCCAAAGAGAGCGAATAATGCAGATATTGACAAAGCCTTTACCCATCAATGGCTAATGACCTCTGGCTTGAAATCAGAAACAGAGGGTTTTATCATAGCAGCCCAAGATCAATGCCTACCTTCAAAGAACTACCAGGCCAACATATTAAAGAACGGCAGCTCCCCATTATGTCGTATATGCCAACAACAAAATGAGACCATCGATCATGTTGTTTGCGCCTACAGAGTATCTCAACAGGCATGATAGAGCTGCTCAATATATTCACTGGGTAATATGCAAAAACCTGGACTTGCCCCATGATAAAAACTGGTGGGAACACAAACCACCCCCAGTACTTGAAAATGATCACATCGCACTCCTCTGGAACTTCACCATTCAAACTGACAGAAAGATAGATGCAAATAGGTCAGACATTATACTGAAAGACTTCAGACAAAAATCATGCCTCCTCATTGATATGACTGTACCAATCGATATAAACGTATCTGTCAAGACCTACCAAAAACTGAGCAAATATAAAGATCTTGAAATAGAAATTAGCAAAATGTGGAACCTGAAGACTATTATTATTCAGGTTACTGCCTGGAATCAAAATCGGAATCTTGGGGTTGGTAGCCCGCACTCTTAACCACTATGCCATATGCCCGTGGGGCATAATAATAATAATAATAATAATAATAATAATAATAATAATAATAATAATAATAATAATAATAATAATAATAATAATAATAATAATAATAATAATAATAATAAGAATAAAAGACCTTTAATATCTACAACTAATGTGTGACGATTTATCCTTTCCTTTCTCCATGAGTATTCGAAAATGTAAACATCATCCTCCTTTTTATTCTAAGCACACTACAATTTCTCTCTGTGCAGTCATACAAAAGACCATATTTAGTAACTCTTAAAACTTTACTATCTACTACTTGCTTTCTTTTCTTTTTGACTCTCCCTGGGTGTTCGAAAATGTAAACATCCTTTTCATTGCAAAAGTCCTACTGTATTCTCCAACTGGACAGACAAACGAACACCCCAAGAAAACTTAAAAACTTTACTATATTACCCAAATACGAAAACACATCTTTTATTGGAACAACACAATTGAATTCAGAAATTCAAAATTTCAACGACGTGAATATCAGTATGTGTGTGTGTGTGTATGTGTGTGTGTGTGTGTGTGTGTGTGTGTGTGTGTGTGTGTGTGTATGTGTGTGTGTGTGTGTGTGTGTGTGTATAGGGGGACAGTTCTAAAAAAAAGTCGAAGGTAGGTGGTGTAGACAACAAACAGATGTATTAGTTTAACGCTCGGGAAGTGAAAAATTCTGTTTCGAGCCTACGCTCTTCCACAGAAAAGATATGGTGGTGTGTGGTGTAGTAGTGTTTGGATATGGGGGAGGCGAGAATGGGGAACGCAAGGGTAGGGTGTGGGTTAGGATGAGGGTGGGGGTAGGGGTGGGGTATGTGGGAGTGGGTGTAAAGGATGTGGTGGGGGTAGGATGGGATGGAAAGGGAAGGTGGGATTGGATTGTATAAGGGTGGGGTTACGAGGGAGGGGTGACGATAGAGAGAGAGGGGGAAGGGAGAAGGTGGGTAGGAGGGAAGAGAAGAGAGAAGGAGGTTAGGAGTGAAGAGAAGTAGGAGTGGGAGCAAGAGAGGAGAGGTGGTGGGAGGAAGTAGGTGTGAGAGGAAGAGAGGAGAGGGGGAAGGTGGGTTAGATGAAGAGAGGAGGAGAGTTGAGCCCATTTGGCGCAAAGGAGCGAAGAGAGAAGATTCACGGCAAAGACGAGAGTTCGGATGGTCCCTATGCAAGGACCGAACACAGACAGGTGCTGCAAAGAGTGACCGGTAGAGCGGAAATGGTGCGAGACTAGAGTGTCATTGCCGAGTCGGTCAACCAAGCGGCGTCCCGTTTGCCCGATGGGCAAAGAGAGAGCAGGAGATGCAGTAGATGACATTGCTAGAAGTGCCGGTGAAGGAGTCGGTGATATGATAGGGTCGATGATGGGTGCCGGTGAGGAGGGTGGTGTTGGAGAGGTAAGGGCAAGTGCGGCAGCGTGGGCAGGAACAGGGAAACGAGCCGGGTTGGGTTAAGGAAGAAGCTGTGGACCAAGAGATCTCGTAGGTTGTGGGCTCGTTTGGAGGAGGGGAGGGGTCGGTTAGGGAAGGTGTGCGAAGTGGAGGGGTCGGACTGGAGTTGCCGGAAGGCTCGGAGGATGGTGCGTTGGAAGGGTAGGGTGGTGGGGTGGTAGATGAGGGGTAACAGGAGAGGGGAGACAGTGGGGCGGGGGCGGGAGGAGAGCAGATGCACGGTCCACGGAAGTGCTCTGGCAAGGGCGGTGTGGATAGTGGTGAGAGGATATCCACGTAGGATGAAGTGGCGAACCATGAGTTGAGACTGAGTCTCAAAATCGTGGTCGTCACTGCAGAGCCTGCGTAGACAGAGGAATTGCGAATAGGTGATGGAGAGCTTGGCGTGTTTAGGGTGGGAGTATATATATATGTGTGTGTGTGTGTGTGTGTGTGTGTGTGTGTGTGTGTGTGTGTGTGTGTGTGTGTGTGTGTGTGTATTATTATTGTTTTTTTCTACTAGCAATTACAAATAGAACAGGTTGAATTGCTTCTCAAGGCAGAGCTCTCAGCGGCCACTGGTAGTAGTAAACATATTTGACCTCTGCTAACCCAAAGGGTGCAAAGATTCTTTTGTCTCTACGGCTGATCTCTACACCATCTGCCGAATCTATTTATAGACCTGTAGGAAATGATCTATTCACCAAACTGTTACCCAACTATTTCCTTCAGCAATGGAAGTGGTGGTGATGGTGATAAGGAAAAAAATAAAAATAAAAATAATATGCTGCAGCTGCTGATACTAAATACTACTAATACTACAATAATACTACAACTACTACTATTATGATAGCACAGGAATCTGGGGACCAACTACCACCTTTACCACTACCTCACATCTGCTACTGTTGCTGTTGTTGCAACCACTGCTGCTACTACACATAAAAACAGTGATATCAGTGATGATGATGATAATGATAATAATAATAACAACAACAACAACAACAACAACAACAATAATAATAATAATAATAATAAAAAAAAAAAAAAAAAAAAATAATTAAACAAGCAGTAAGAGATAAAAAGAATGAAACTGCAGCTAAAGAAGACACTACAGAGGAAATAATTATAAACCAGCCCAACGCTGATGAAAATACAGTAATGATTGAAAGAGTTAAGGTAACTGATAGGCAAAGTGAAATACTCTCTGAACCAACCATAAACACTAAGGCAGGTGAAAATCAAATAGATGAAGAAAGTCATACAGAAATCGACGCAACAGAACTACATGATCTAAAAAATCAAATCATGATTGAATGGCTGAAAATTAAAGAAACTAGTATGAATGAACGCGACACTCTCCCCAAAATTCGCAATTCTAACCAAAACCTGAAAATAATTGGTAAAATCCGCCTTGCACTTAAGGATATAATTTCAGCTAATGATGTTGATATTACAGATCTCAACCACCTGTACTATGCATCCGCAAGAATCTCAACGATTCTATGTGGTGAAAAGATTAGAAAAAGACAACACTCCCACAAAAAGCCTTCTTGGCAAGAACGCATTCAACACCAAATTAAGCTGCTTAGATCTGACATAGAATGTTTGAAAAACCTTAAATTTGACAAGAGTATCAAACCTACAAACACCCATAAACTAAAGAAAAAATATAATATGAAAACCATAGTTGACATTGATGCCACCATAGAAACCATCAAGCAAAAGGTATGTGCTAAAGCTGCCCGCATAGCAAGGTATGAAAAGCGTGTTAGATTCTTCCGAGATAATAACATGTTCAAAAATAACCCCAAAAATTTCTACAGGAAGATAGGGAAAACACCAGTAACAATAAAGTCTGTCCCATCAAAAGAAGAAGTGCAAGAATTTTGGAATAAAATCTGGGCAGAAGATAAAACACACAATGAAAAGGCCCCTTGGATTGATAGAATATCTACAGACCTAGACTCCTTAGAGGAGCAAAAGTGGGAGGGGGTCAAGGTAGAAGGAAAGGATAAAATTCCTAACTTCTGGTTGAATGACTTCCCAGAAAGCCATGAACTGCTAACAAAACTTTACAACGATGTTTTGCAAAATCCTAGTTTGATGCCCTCTTGGCTAGTTAATGGTTTAACATTCCTGCTTCCAAAAAATGAGGAAACAAACGAACCAAAAAATAATCGCCCCATAACCTGCTTAACAACAATGTATAAGACGCTAACATCTGTCCTAACCGAGTACACCTATAGTTTTTTAATAGAAAGTAGCATATTCCCTAATGAGCAAAAGGGATGTAAACGTGGATCTTATGGTTGTAAAGATCAGCTACTCATCAATAAGATGATCTTAGAAGATTGTCACAAGCGACACAAAAACTTGTCAATAGCCTGGATAGACTATAAAAAGGCCTTTGATAGCCTACCACATAGCTGGATTAGGAAATGTCTGGAAATGTATACAATAGCTCCTACTCTGCGAAACTTTTTATCTGTAAGTATGAGATCATGGAGAACCACACTGATGTTGAACAATGACAATGAATCTCTAAATGCTGGAGATGTAAGAATTTCATGTGGAATTTTCCAGGGTGACTCACTATCACCACTCCTCTTCTGTCTAGCCCTAATACCGCTCTCAAAATTGCTCAATGATGCACAGTATGGTTATAAAATATTTGATAAAAATATAAATCATCTCATTTACATGGATGATTTAAAGCTCTTTGCAAAAAATGACCAACAACTCAAAGGCCTACTAGCGATTGTTAAACAATTCAGTGATTACATCAGGATGCAATTTGGCCTTGATAAATGTGCAAAAGCTACCTTTATCAAAGGAAAAATGACAAATACATCTAATGTGAACCTTGACCAGCAAAATGTCATAAAAGAGTTAGAACCAGCGGAGAGCTACAAATACCTAGGGGTAATTGAAGGGGACAATATCAAGCACTCAGTGATGAGGGAAAGGATCAGAAGAGAATGTTATCGCAGGGTGAGAGCAATACTGAAGACAGAGCTGAACGCGAGAAACAGGATCGAAGCGATCAATGCTCTAGCCATACCAGTCGTGACTTACAGTTTCAATATCGTTAACTGGTCAATTACTGAAATATGTAATGTTGGCAGAAAAATACGAAAACTGTTGACAATGCATAGAATGCACCACCCTAAGGCAGATATAGAACGTCTTTATCTGCCAAGAAAAGAAGGAGGCCGAGGACTTTTACAGCTGGCATTATCAATGAAGGTAGCCACAATTGGCCTAGACACCTATCTGAAAAACTCTGAGGACTGGATGCTAAAACTTGTCTTAAAATATGAAAGCAAGAAAGCATCTTACTCAGTAACAAAACAGGCAAAGGAATATCTAAATGAATTCCAATTGCAACAAATTCAAGAATTAGACGAACTAGAAACACCTGCAGAAAAAGCTAAGCGCTTGAAAACCCGTGCTAAAATTTTGCCTTAGCTATTATGACTGAAAAATGGCATGGAAAACCTCTCAATGGCAAATACTCAAAGAGAGCGAATAATGCAGATATTGACAAAGCCCTTACCCACCAATGGTTAATGGCCTCTGGCTTGAAATCAGAAACAGAGGGGTTAATGGGTCGATAATAATAATAATAATAATAATAATAATAATAATAATAATAATAATTTTTCAGCAACCCTGAAAACAGGAAAATTAGTTAAAAGTAGTAATATGACACTAGATAAAGCCAATGAAATAAGAGAACTAGATTAAAGCCAACCATACAAATATTTAGGAGTCAGTGAACTAGATAGGATACAACATACACAAATGAAATAAAAAATAAAAAAAGAGTACTATAGACGAGTTAGATCAATACTAAAAACAGAGCTCAATACTAAAAACAAGATAATGGGTATTAACACTTTAGGCGTCCCAGTTATAAGCTACAGCTACAACATCCTTAACTGGACACTAAACGAACTATCTAAAATTGACAGGAAAACAAGAAAAATAATGACAGGATCTAGGATGCACCACCCAAAATCTGACATAGAATGGCTATATATACAACGCACAGAAGGTGGCAGAGGTTTTATACAGCTGGAAAACTATTATAAAATAACCACCATAGGACTGCAAAAATACCTACTCCAGAAGCAAGGAAAACTAATACAAATAGCCACAAAACACGAGCAAAACAAAAAACTGTTTTCAGTATTTAAGGAAGCTGACAAATACAAACAAGAAATCAATCTACCTAACAAATACGAAGAAGAAGAAGAAGAAGAAGAAGAAGAAGAAGAAGAAGAAGAAGAAGAAGAAGAAGAAGAAGAAGAAGAAGAAGAAGAAGAAACAACAAAAGCTATAAAACAAATGAAATCCCAACTATAACTAGAACAGCAACGGACCATGATAAAACGATGGCAAGAAAAGCCCCTAGATGCAAAATACTGGGCTAAACTAAATGCAAAAGAAATAGACAGAGAAAAATCCCAGCAATGGTTGAGAAGCTCAGGACTCAAAGCAGAGACTGAAGGATTTTTAATTGCTGCACAAGACCAAAGCCTCCCCACCAGAAATTACCAAAAACATAGAATGAAAAGAAACATAACAAGTAACTGTAGAATATGTGGAGATAGACAAGAAACAATAAATCATATTATCTCTGGCTGCCCAGTCCTGGCTAAGAAGGAATATATTCACAGACACGACAGAGCTGGGACTTATATACACTGGAAGCTATGCCAACACTATGGAATAACAACAGACAAAAGATGGTATAAACACACGAGAAAGCAACCATACTCTGGGATATACCAATACACACAGATAGAGAAATTAAGGCAAATAGACCAGATATAGTTGTCAAAGATCATGAAGAAAAAAATGCTTTCTACTTGATGTATCAATACCAGCAGATGACAACGTTTCCTTAAAAGAAATGGAAACAACTTTCAAAATACAAAGACCTAGAAATAGAGGTAACTCGAATGTGGAATCTAAAAACAGAAACAATTCCTATCATAGTAGGTGCCTTAGGTATAATAAAAAAATATTCAGACAAATACATAACAAAAACACCAGGACTTACAAATATATATAACATACAGAAAATTGCACTCCTGGGCACTGCATACATCCTTCGCAAAACTCTTTCAATACAGTAACCATAAGAGCATCACAGCAAACCACAGCATATACCCAAGGCACACACAGCTGCGCTCGGTAGTGAAGAGAAAGCACGTTACAAAAGTAAAACTACTGAACAATAATAATAATGATAATAATGATAATAATAATAATAATAATAATAATAATAATAATAATAATGATAATAATAATAATAATAATAATAATGAAAGGAAACGCGTGGAGCCTCCTCATGGACTGATTATTGATACATCTAGTAATGGTGTCACAATAAAAACACCGGTAATTGCGCAACCTGTTAATTACTACCTTATATGAGTGACAATGAAAAAAACAAACTATTGTGAATAACGGTGGTAATGAGACTGAAGCCAATGATGGTAACAGTGTTACACCCGGTAGGCTCAGATTCTGGTCCGGCTTAAGCCTGTCGATATCCAGAAAGGGACCATCACACACGGCGAAGATGGGGCAGCCCGGTAGATGAAAATGATGCTCACATTAGAGGTTACCGACAACGTATGATCATTGGAGAGAAAAGGGATTGTTTCATCTCACGGAACAGAGACTATGTGATCAACCTAGAGCAATAAGAAAAAATTGTTGGTATGAAGTAGAGCTCGAAGCTATCAAAAGACGGGTCTTGGAAAATAGCAGCAGAGATAACAATGAAAATGCAGTTCTTACTAATAAGAGTAATCTCACAGCACAGGAAAAGAGCAGTGGTAGTTTACTTGATCTAAAAGAAGACAATAAAACTAATAGTGACATGACAGATGAACAAAAAGTGACATTATTTGCAACCTTATAAAGGTTGACCGGTGGAAATTGAACCAAGAAACGAAAAATGTCAATGAAATTCTGAAATACATCAGAACAACATCACAAAACTAGTAATTTGATCAAGGTAGCAAGTATTGTTGTAGAAGAAAACGTGGGTGCTGATGTCAAGAAAAAGAAACATACTTGGGAGTGACAAAAGAAAAGTCCAGGGTGGAAAAGAAGAATACAGGCAGGGTTAGACATATTCTGGAAGGAAATTTCCGTGTTAGACCGAAAAGAGAAACTGAAGCTTAAAAGCGAACAAAAATTAAGGGCACTGAAAAGGAAGTATAATATTGAAAGAGCCTGAAAGTAGTAATGGAACTGAAACAGCGCCTCGTTGCAAAGAAAGCAAAGATGGTAAGATACGACCAAAGGATGAAGGGTTACCGCCAGAATAGGTTATTCAGAGTAGATCAGAAGAGATTCCATAAAGAAATAAATGGAGAGTGTACAGATGAAAAGTTGATACCAGATAACATTGAAAATCAAAGGTTTTGGAGTGACACCTAGAGCAAAGACAAGGAGCATAAGAAGGATGCTGAATGGTTGCAAGAACTGAAACAAAAAGTAGTCTGTCCAAAACAGACAGAACTAGTCATTTCAGTTAGGGAATTGAAGGAAATCAGCAAAAAGATGAGCAGCTGGAAGGCCCGGGACCAGATGGATTTTAAGGCTACTGGATCAAAAGATTTGGTAAATGTCATGCACAAATAGCTGCGCAACTCATCACCTTGTTAAATGCCGACCAAGTAACACCAGAGTGGTTGACATTGGGTAGGACAGTGCTGTGCCTGAAAAACATCTAAAGAGGCAATACGGTAGACAATTACAAGCCGATACCCTGTTTGCCACTTACGCGGAAGTTATTGACTGGAAATCTTGCAGAGTCAATGTACGAACATCTGGAAAAAATTGAGTCCTGCCATATGAGCAGAAGGGTTGCAAGCGTAAGTGCAGAGGTACCAAAGGTCAACTCCTGATAGACAAAACTGTACTCAGAGACTGCAAGAGGAGGAAATGTACTTAGCCATGTCATGGATCGACTATCGTAAGGCGTACGATATGATCCCGCATTCTTGGATTATGGAGTGTATGAACCTATTTGGTATTGCATCAAATGTTGAGCGATTGCTTGGAAAAAGTATGGCGAATTGGAGGACGGACCTGACAGCATACGGAAGAAGTTTAGGGACAGTAGAAATTAGGAGGGGCATCTTCCAAGGGGACTCACTGTCCCCACTGATCTTTGTACTGCGCTTGATATCACTAACACTAATTCTGAGGAAAGCAAAAGCTGGGTATGTATTCAAAAGCCGCCAACAAAAAGTCAATCATTTGTTATTAATGGATGACCTCAAACTTTATGGTGAAGATGAAGCCCAAGTCAGTTCCCTCGTTGATACGGTGTGTACTTTCAGTGCTGATATCAGAATGGAGTTCGGACTGAGAAAGTGTGGTGTGTTAGTCTTGAAGAGAGGCAAAATCAAATGTATGGACGGGCTAACGATACCGTCGGAGAGGTTATGAAGCAGATAGAAGAGACGGGCTATAAGTACTTGGTGATTTTGGAAATGGATAAATTGATGGAGAAAGAAATGGCAGAAAGATTTAGAGTGGAGTACTTGCGCAGACTGAGACTGATCCTTAAGTCGAAATTAAACGGACGGAATAAGATCGAAGCTATCAACACCTGGGAGCAGGGGTAATCACATGGACAGTAGACGAATTAAACAGCTTAGACAGAAAGACAAGCTATTTGTTAACTAGATATGGGACACTCCACTCAAAAAGTGACAGAGGCATACTATATATAACAAGAAATATTGCGAACACAGCATTAGAGGAGAAGAAAACAACATAGCATAGTATGTAAAAAATGCCATAGAACCGCTATTATTAGAAGTAAGAAGGTTAGACTTGTGTAGGATGGAAGATTGCAAAGATAAAGCACTATACAAGAAATTGAAAACGAATGAAACTGAAGATAGGTGGGTAAAGAAAAGAATGCATGGTCAATTTCACAGACAGAAAAAAGATGGTTGTGGATGACTAAAAGTGGTTGTAGACTAAAACCGTAAACGGAGGCTCTAATTTTGCTTCCCAAGAGCAAGCACTAAGAAGAAACTACATTAAATACAGAATATACAACACATCAGAAAGTGATAACTGCAGAATCTGTGGACAAAGCAGTGAAAACGTATGGCATATTACCAACCAATGTACGCCACTAGCCCAGAAGGAATATGAGACGCCACGACAATATAGCCAAGCTTGTCCATTGGGCACTTTGCAACGAGTATGGACTTGACAGAGCAAAAAATTGGTACGACTACAAACCTGAAGCATCGTTTAAAATAGAAATGTGAAGATGCTATGAGATTTTATGATTCAGTGCGACCATGAGATAGAGAATAGGAAGCTAGACATAGTCTTAATTGAAAAAGAAAACAAATTATGCTGGATCATAGATATAGTATGCTCAGCTGACAACAAGGTATGCAATAAGGAAGAAAGAAAAGTTGTGAGATATGACAGGGTAGCTTTGAAAGGTAAGCAGTTGTGGTCGATGAAAAAGGTAGCAGTAGTACCAATAATTGTCGGAGCCCTGGGAACAGTGAGCAAAAATTTCGAGAAGTACGTGGAACAAATAGGGGCTGCAATAAGGTTGGAGCACTTGCAGAAAACAACACTGCTTGGAACCGCTCGAATACTCCGGAAGGTGCTCGAAAAATAAGAGGTGTTACCTTAGTTCACTGGTTGTCAACAGCTGACACTGTAGTACATCTCCGGCGTTAGAAGCTGTGCAAAGGCAATGATAATGATGATGATAATAATAATAATAATAATAATAATAATAATAATAATAATAATAATAATAATAATAATAATAATAATAATAATAATAATAAGTGTTAACTGCAAAACGTAAACAGAATGTGTAATAAAAGAAAGAGTGGTGACAGAAGACTGAGACCACTGTATAAGGAGTGAAAGGAGAATGCTTGTTGAGCATTTGATAAATAGTGACGAAGATATGCTGCAATATATCGTGACTCATATTATTATTAATAATTTTAAATGCTATAGGTAGAACGATGGTGGTAATGATAATCACTGTGTTTATGGAGGTGACACAATGCAAGCACGTTATTTATATATATGTGTATGTACATACATGTGCGCGTCTAGATACAAATAAAGAGAGGAAGAGAGAGATGGGATCTCAATAACAACCCTCGTGGGAACCCCACGAACGACTCATGAAATCATGATGCAACACAAGGAAAGAATTAACGACGAGAATGAAACTATAGCCGATCATGGTGAAGGTTTCCCGCCCGGCACGTCCGAAACCACCCGCATCAGGGTCAGTGATCTGACCTCGAACCGTCGTTATGCCACAACAGATCACATACACGGTATGCGCAAAAACATATAAATGGACGAAGGAAGAGTACGATACACTTATTGAATGTCATGAAAGAGAAAAGCTGGAAAGAAGTCGCGGAGTAGGCCGACGTACCTTGAAATTTTGGATGGAAAAGGACATATGTCCAATGTCAGAAAACAAACTAATGAACCAAGTGAGTGTGGTTAGGAGGAAGGCTTACTTAACTGGAGGAGAAATATCTAGGATTAGGGAGAGTCTGAGAGACTCTGCGTATGGGCTACAAAGGATGGTCGGAGTTGAAAACAGAGAGGTAGGAGTTGAAAGCACCGAGAAGAGTAGACAAGAGGAACAAAGGAGTGGTGATGGGGCTGTTAAGGATAAGGAACAGGAACGTTATACAGCGAACCCTGATGCTGTGGACGGTGGACATGCCGGAGAAATGAACCAACTAGATAATGAATTGTCTGAAATTCAAAGACGAGTCACCGACTTGATGAATGCTCCAGAATAAAAAATCCCCATGAATATGAGAAGGGTAGATAGGAGTATGATAAATAAAGTAATACAACAGATAAATACTGTCATACCATACATCCAGACGGAGGACATAACACAAACAAGGAATCTTCTCGGAGCTAGTGCGCTACCTGTTCAGGAGAAATTAAGAGAACAAAAATGGCGGAGCAAAAGAACCATGGTGGAAAAGACGCATTGAAAGGGACATTATGCGGGCAAGACAAGATCTTGGAAAAATTGAGCAATGGTTAAGAGGAAACTGGAAAAATAGGAAAAAAGACCCACCGAGAAAAATTAGAGAAGAAATATAAAATACGGAAGAACGGGTTAGATACAGTAATAGAGGAGTTAAAACAGGGTATCATGGCAAAAAACAAGAAGATCAGAATATTTGTGAAAAGAAAGAAGCAGTTCGAGGAGAAGAGATTGTTCAAAAATAACCCGAAGCAATTCTTCCGAACGTTAGAAGGAGACAATGGGGAAATGTTGCTCCTGATGCAAATCAAGCCAAGGAGTTCTGGAGCAGATTATAGGGAAACAATGTGGTGCATAAAAGGGATGCAATGTGGATAGGAACTATCAAGACAGAATTACAAGGAGGAAAAAAACAGAGGAAGAGTATCATAAGCGTGGGTGATGTGAAAAAACAAGTTGGTAAAGTGCCTAACTGGAGAGCCCCCGGACCAGATGGGATTCATGGCTTCTGGCTGAAGAGATACCACGCAGTGCATGAAAGACTAGCAGCCCAATTGAATGAATATATCCATAAAGTTCCAATCCCCGCGTGGATGGAAGGACAACACTTGTAATGAAAGATAGAAGAAAGGGGAATATTGTGGGAAACTACCGTTCTATAGCATGCCTAAACATAATCTGGAAGATACTCACTGAAATATGTGCGGCAAAAACATACACTTTCTTGGCACAGGAAGAAATACTACCAGGGGAACAAAAAGGATGTAGGAAGAGTTCTCAGGGTACCAAGGATTACCTGGTCATCGATAAAACAGTTTTGAGGTATTGTAAAAAACATCATACAAACATGTCTATGGCTTGGATTAACTTTAAGAAGGCATATGTTATGATGCCACATTCTTGGATCGTTGAATGCCTGCAGATGTTTGGTATTGCTGACAACATCACAAATTTTCTGATGCATAGCATGAAAGAGTGGAAAACCAAATTGTACTCAAGTAATGTATTCCTTGGATAAGCTAATATTAAAAGGGGAATCATCCAAGGTGACTCGTTTTGTCCGTTATTTTTGTAATTGCAGTAATACCCATAACAATGACACTTAGGAAAGTTAAGATGGGTTACCGATGTGGGAAGAAAGGCTCATCATTGAATCATCCGCTGTTTATGGATAACCTGAAATTGTTTGGGAAATCCCTAATCAAAACAGTCCAGAGTGTGGTTTGGACATCGGTATGGAATTTGGGATTACCAAATGCTCAGTACTTGATATGCAAAAAGGGAAGAAAGCATCCTGCAGAGGATTGCGGTTACCATCCGTCCTCAAATGGAAATATCAACACTGAACGAGAAAGTTGATGACGCTGCATGGGGCGCTACACCCTAAAGCAAACGTAAACAGACTGTATATGAAAAGAAAGACTGGTGGAAGAGGACTAATTAGTATAGACCATTGTATAAGGAGTGAAAGGAGAACGTTTACCAAGTATTTGATAGATAATGATGAAGACCTGCTGCAATATGCCGCGAAAGATATGCAAACTCTATGGAAAGAGTGTGGAAAATGTTACCTACTTGGTAAGTGGATATGAGAGCTTTGCACAAAAAGAATACAAGCGCTGCCACGATAAAGTGTGTGTGTATCGTCATTGGCTCTTATGCTGTAAATACCAATATGAACTAACAGAGAACTGGTATGAGCACGTACGAAGTAAAATTATGCAGGAGGATGGAAAAGTAACGGTACTCTGGGACTATGATTTTCAGACGGATCGTGTAATCGAATACCATCGGCCTGATATTATCATATTGAATAAAAGAGACAAATACTGTTAGATCATTGATGTAGCCGTACCAAATGACATAAATGTTGTGAGTAAAGAGGTTGAAAAAATCAGTAAGTACTCCGAATTGAAAGTGGAAATAGCAAGACAATGGAATGCAAGAGGGTAATGTAAAAGTGATACCAGTAGTGATCAGAGCGTTGAGCTCAATCCTATTGAAATTTCTTAAGGCAACTGTAAATCACATGCAAAAAGCAGCCTTATTGGGCACAGCACACATCTTAAGGAAAGCATTATCTGTTTGAGGTCCTTGTTGTGATGTGACAGATGACTAAAGACTCCGGTGCATTTTTACCTACATTGTGTTGCGAAAGAATAACAATGCCCTGATGCAGAACCAGGCAGTGGTTCTCATGGCTTCTGATCTTGACTGATAGGAAGTGTTATCATGTAAATTGTTTTGTCTTGGTATAAAAGATAGGCTACAGCAAATATTCTTCTCAATACCACAGATTTGCTTGTCAATTGTTTGACCTTAACCAGTTGAGCATGTCTCTTTGTGGCTGATGATATATGCATCTCTGATCACGAGCAGATGTAGTGGGCGAGCATCATAGCCATGTGTCGGGAGGAATTCTTTGGGGGTTTGGATAATTCATCTTTGGAAACATGAGTGTTTCATTCAACATCCTTAAACAACCCTTATTCAGGGATCATTTGAGTGGGAAGGGCTACTCGACCCGAAGCAAATTCTAACTAGGCTCCAACTGCAAGGTCATGTGCTGTTTATCTAGATATGAGAACACGATGTCGCGCACATATGGTTGTGATGCATGTGCCTAGTGTACCCTTATCAGACGTGTTGTCATGATGGGATACTAAGCTTCGTAACTTTGATGGCATGCAGTGCTCTCTCACTCAGTACTACTACTACTACTACTACTACTACTACTACTACTACTACTACTACTAATAATAATAATAATAATAATAATACGTAGAATGTGTGCGATGCCTAGTAGTACTATTTTCTGCATGTTAAATATACTTGTTAGTCCAGGTGTTTGTGTTATGTATTTGTCTGAGTATTTTTATCATACCTCATGCGCCTACTATGGGTAGGAATTGTTTCCACATTCGAGTTACCTCTATTTCCAGGTCTTTGTATTTTGAAAGTTTCTCCATTTCTTTTAGGGAAACGTTGTCATCTGTTGGTATTGATACATCGATTGGGAAACATTTTTTTCTTGGTGATCTCTGACAACAATATCCAGCATATTGGCCTTAATTTCTCTATCTGTGTTTATTCGCATATCCCATAGTATGGTTGTTTTCTCATTTTCTGTGACCTTTTCTAGTATGTGCCTATACCATCTTTTTCTGTTGTTATTCGATAGTGTTGGAATAGCTTCCAATGTATATAGATCCCAACTCTGTCTGTAAATATATTCTGAGCCAGGACTGGGCAGCCAGAGATAATATGATTTATTGTTTCTTGTCCATCTCCACATATTCTGCAGTTACTTGTTATGTTTCTTTTCATTACATGCTTTGGTAATTTCTGGTGGGGCGGCTTTGGTCTTGTGCAGCAATTAAAAATCCTTCAGTCTCTGCTTTGAGTCCTGAGCTTCTCAACCATTGTTGGAATTTTGCTTTGTCTATTTCTTTTCTGTTTAGTTTAACCCAGTATCTGCCATGAAGGGGCTTTTCTTGCCGTCGTTTTATCATGGTCCATTGCAGTTCCAGTTTTAGTTTGGATTTCAATTGTTTTACAGCATTTATTGTTTCTTTTTTTTCTTCAGTTGTTAGGTACTATAACTTCTTTTTTGTATTTGTCACCTTCCTTAAAAACTGAAAGCAGT
This sequence comes from Octopus bimaculoides, assembly GCF_046866305.1. Taxonomy (NCBI): domain Eukaryota; kingdom Metazoa; phylum Mollusca; class Cephalopoda; order Octopoda; family Octopodidae; genus Octopus; species Octopus bimaculoides. The sequence continues at coordinate 79,314,591 of NC_142935.1, forward strand.
TTTTGTCTTGTTCGTGTTTTGTGGCTATTTGTATTAGTTTTCTTTGCTTCTGATGTAGGTATTTCTGTAGTCCTATGGTGGTTTTCTAGCTGTATAAGGCCTCAACCACCTTCGACCAATACGTTGTATATATAACCTTTCTATGTCTGACTTTGGGTGGTGCATCCTGAATCCTATCATTATTTTTCTTGTTTTCTTGTCTACTTTGATTAATTCATTTAGAGTCCAGATAAGAATATTATAGCTGTAACTTATAACTAGGACGGCTAGAGTGCTGATACCTTTCATTTGTGTATCGTATCTAGTTCATTGATTCCTAAGTATTTGTATACTAATTCTCATTTCATTTACTTTATCTAGTGTGATTTTGCTACTCTTAACTAGTTTTCGTCTTTTCAAGGTTGCTTTGGCATATTTTCTAAGGCTAATTTCATGTTTATTTCTTTGGTAAATCCATGTACTTTCTGTAGTAATGTTTCCAGCTGTTTATCATTTGTAGCCTACTGTTTTAGACAATCCATATATAATTGTTTTTGCCGTAACAGTTGTATCCACATCCAGTTCTGTTTAGCATGTCAGATAAAGGAGTGGATAGAGAATATTTTCCCTGGAATATTCTTCTTCTAATGGTGGTTGCTTTGGTTTTTATGAGTCCCTCTTTTGTCTGGAGCTGTAGCACTGTCTGCCATTTATTCATGGAATGTTTTATATATTTTATGATTATTGGTGCTACCTTGTTCATGGCTAGTATTTCTAGGATCTATGTATGGGGAATACCATCAAAAACCTTTCGGTAATCGAACCAGACCATACTTAGACCCTTCTTTCTGTGGCTGTCTTCAGTTACGGCTTTATTGATTAGTAGCTGATCTTTACAGCCGTATTCCTTTTGCTCTTGCAGTATCCCTTCCGGTCTTCTGGAAAAAGGTTGTTTTCTTCGAGATGCTTGCGGATTCTTTGTGCTTTGGCGAGGATATCATGCTTTAGCTGTTCTTTTACCTCAGGTATAATTTGTTCTGTAATTTTGTATTTATGTAGTAGTTTTTTCTCCTCTTGTTGTTTAGTAGTGTTGATTGTCTACTAGTTTCATTAAAGATTGACAGATCCTTTCTCTTATTTTCGATTTTTTTCTGGATATTATTTATTCACAGGGTTTGTTTGTGTGGTGATACTCCTGTTTGGATGAGCTTGAGCGGGTATCCAGCTTCTTTGTGGCCACAGAGGCTGCTGCATATATTATATAATTTAGCCTGGTCATATTGACATTTGTTTCTGTAGCTATTAGTTCTGTAACGGCTAGGTTCATGCTATTTATTATTGATGTTGCTTATTTATCAATTTCAATTTTTGGGCGGTACAGTCGGTGGTCCATGCTGAGATCTGTGGCTTTCAATTCTTTGATTATGCTCATTTTTAGAGTATCATAATCATTAGGTTTCACAGTTTCCAGGTTTTCGATTTGTTTCGCCTTCCTTCTCATTCATATGTTTGTCTGTGGTGTTCTGGATTACTGCTTTTTGTACATTATTATACATCTCTACGGTCTGGGTTTGCTGTTTTTTGTTTACTTCGTTTGTGTTAGAAATGTTACGTTTGTCTTCGTGTTTTACTATCTCAGTGTTTATATTATCTGGCATTGTTGTGTGGCTACTATCTACATTTTCAAGATGTATTTTTCGTTTTAAATGTTTTATTTCTATTTCTGATATTTTGTTTTTTGCTTTGAGAATATATCTTCGTATGTTAGCTAGTTTATTAGGGTTCATTGCTGTATCCAAGTCTTTATTTAGGTTATTTTTCTTCCATATTTTATATGTTATTGAGTTTTCGTTCTTTGGGTAGAGCGCTGCTGTAAAATAAACGTGTAGGATTGAAATATATTCCTCACGTGTCCATTCATGCCTTTTTGGTTTTATTTGCGGGACATGAGGAACAACGTCCTGCCCTTTATTTTGACGGTGATCATTTTCGTAGGGTACCGATCCGTTCATTTCTGTTGTCAAATTGTTTTACACGTGTAGTTTTTCGTACTTTTTGTGTAAGAAGTTTAAAGTACGCACTTCTCGATTGTTATTCTTGGATTAAATAATACCGGTATTATTTAATTTATTTGTAATTTTTCTGTACATGGTGTTTGGGGCCGGAGTGGGTCTGGAATGTAATGAAGCGTGTTTACATGTGCTGTGCGAGCAGTGAAGATGATATCCAGTTAAAATACATCATTTCATTTGTAAAATAGAAATAAATTTCAATGAGTATTACTTACTCGGATATAGCCAGCTATTTTTGGCTCCATGCGATGTCTTTATTCCCAATGTTTTTGGATAAATTTCGTAGCAGTGTTTTATCGCTCTCATATGTTAAACGTCCCCGGTGTATTGTTATTATTATTATTATTATTATTATTATTATTATTATTATTATTATTCAGTAGTTTTATTTTTATAACGTGCTTTCACTTTACTACCGAGCGCAGCTCTGTGCGCCTTGGGTATGTGCTGTGGTTTGCTGTGGTGCTCTTATGTTTACTGTATTGAAAGTGTTTTGCGTAGAATGTGTGCAGTACCCAGTAGTGCAATTTTCTGTATGTTATATATATTTGTAAGTCCTGGTGTTTTTGTTATGTATTTGTCTGAATATTTTTTTATTATACCTAAGGCACCTACTATGATAGGAATTGTTTCTGTTTTTAGATTCCACATTCGAGTTATCTCTATTTCCAGGTCTTTGTATTTTGAAAGTTTTTCCATTTCTTTTAGAGAAACGTTGTCATCTGCTGGTATTGAAACATCAATTAGAAGGCATTTTTTTCCTTCATGATCTTTGACAACTATATCTGGTCTATTTGCCTTAATTTCTCTATCTGTGTGTATTGGCATATCCCAGAGTATGGTTGCTTTCTCGTTTTCTGTGACCTTTTCTGGCGTGTGTTTATACCATCTTTTTTCTGTTGCTATTCCATAATGTTGGCATAGCTTCCAGTGTATATAGGTCCCAGCTCTGTCGTGTCTGTGAATATATTCCTTCTTAGCCAGGACTGGGCAGCCAGAGATAATATGATTTATTGTTTCTTGTCGATCTCCACATATTCTACAGTTACTTGTTATATTTCTTTTCATTATGTGTTTTTGGTAATTTCTGGTGGGGAGGCTTTGGTCTTGTGCAGCAATTAAAAATCCTTCAGTCTTTGCTTTGAGTCCTGAGCTTCTCAGCCATTGCTGGGATTTTTCTCTGTCTATTTCTTTCGCATTTAGTTTAGCCCAGTATTTACCATGTAGGGGCTTTTCTTGCCATCGTTTTATCATGGTCCGTTGCTGTTCTAGTTTTAGTTTGGATTTCATTTGTTTTATAGCTTTTGTTGTTTCTTCTTCTTCTTCTTCTTCTTCTTCTTCGTATTTGTTAGGTAGATTGATTTCTTGTTTGTATTTGTCAGCTTCCTTAAATACTGAAAATAGTTTTTTGTTTTGCTCGTGTTTTGTGGCTATTTGTATTAGTTTCCCTTGCTTCTGGAGTAGGTATTTTTGCAGTCCTATGGTGGTTACTTTATAATAGTTTTCTAGCTGTATAAGACCCCTGCCACCTTCTGTGCGTTGTATATACAGCCTTTCTATGTCAGATTTTGGGTGGTGCATCCTATATCCTGTCATTATTTTTCTTGTTTTCCTGTCTATTTTACATAGTTCGTTTAGTGTCCAGTTAAGGATGTTGTAGCTGTAGCTTATAACTGGGACAGCTAAAGTGTTGATACCCATTATCTTGTTTTTAGCATTGAGCTCTGTTTTTAGTATTGATCTAACTCGTCTATAGTACTCTTTCTTTATTTTTTCTTTCATTTGTGTATGTTGTATCCTATCTAGTTCATTGACTCCTAAATACTTATATGATTGGCTTTCGTCTAGTTCTCTTATTTCATTGGCTTTATCTAGTGTTATATTGCTACTTTTAACTAATTTTCCTCTTTTCAGGGTTGCTTTGGCACATTTTTCTAATCCGAATTTCATTTCTATTTCCTTGGTAAAGCCGTGTACTGTCTGTAGTAGTGTTTCTAGCTCTTTGTCGTTTTTTGCATATAATTTTAGGTCATCCATATATAGAAGGTGGCTGACTGTTTTTCCATAGCATTTGTAACCGCATCCAGTTCTATTTAGCAATTCTGTTAAAGGTGTGAGTGCCAGGCAGAACAGGAGTGGAGAGAGCGTGTCTCCCTGGAATATTCCTCTTCTAATGGGGATGGCTTTCGTTTTCACAAGTCCCTCTTTTGTTTGGAGCTGTAGCACTGTCTGCCATTTGTTCATTGAGTGCTCTATGTATTTTATGATAATTAGTGCCACCTTGTTTATGGCTAGTGTTTCCAGAATCCACGTGTGGGGAACACTGTCGAAAGCCTTTTGGTAGTCCACCCAGGCCATACTGAGGCCTTTCTTCTTTCTGCGGCTGTCTTCAGTTATGGCTTTATTGATCAATAATTGATCTTTACAGCCGTATGAGCCCTTGCAGCATCCCTTCTGCTCTTCTGGAAACAGGTTGTTATTTTCCAGGTGTTTACTCACTCTCTGCGATATTATTGCAGTAAAGGCTTTGTAGATCGTAGGGAGACAGGTTATAGGTCTATAGTTTTGTGGTTTCTCCGTTTCCGTGGATTTGGGGATTAAGATGGTTTTCCCATTTGTGAGCCATTCAGGCATTGTTTCTGGATCTGCTATTATGTTGTTAAAGTTTTCTGCCAGCTTTTTATGCATTGCTGGCAGGTGTTTTAACCAGAAATTGGGGATCTTGTCGTGTCCAGGTGCTTTCCAGTTGCTTAGTCTTTGCAGTGTCTGGGTGACCTCTTCAGTTGTTATAGGGGCCCAGAGTTGCTCAGGTGCTAAGTTCGTTGTTTTAATGGTCCTTTTTTGGGGTTGTTGCTTCACCGACCATATTTGTTTCCAGAATTTCTCTAGTTCTTCTGCTGTTGGTGCTGAAGTAATGTCTATTTTATTTTTACCCAGTTCTTGGTAGAGTTTTTTGGGGTTGGATTTGAACTGTTTGTTTTGTTCAAAGAAACGTTGGCGTTTCTCATACCGGCGGATCCTCTGTGCTTTGGCAAGGATGTCTTGCTTTAGTTTTTCTTTTGCCTCAGGTAAGTCTTTTTCTGTAATGCTGTATTTGTACAGTATTTTTGTTTTCTTCTTGTTACTTAGTAGTGTTGATTGTTTACTAATTTCGTTGAGAATCGATAAATCTTTTCTCTTTTTTTTAATTTTGTTCTGGATGTTATTTGTCCACAAGGTCTGTTTGGGTGGTAGAACTCCTGTTCGGATGGGTTTGAGTGAGTATCCTGCTTCTTTTGTGGCTGCAGTGGCTGCCGCATATATCATGTCATTTAGCTCAGTGATATTGCCTGTTGTTTCTGTGGTTGTTAGTTCCGTGACGGCCAGGTTTATGCTATTTATTATTGATGTTGTTTTATTGTCTATTTTGATTTTTGGGAGATATAATCTGTGGTCCATTCTAAGATCTGTGGTTTTCAGTTCTTCGGTTATTTTCATTTTCATAGTATCGTAATTATTAGGTTTCCCTTCGTTATTTCCAGGCTTTATATTTGTTTTGCCTTCCTTTTCATTCATATGTTTGTCTGTGGTGTTCTGGATTGGTGCTTTTTGTACACTATTAAACATCTCTACGGTCTGGGTTTGTTGTTTTTTGTTACTTCGTTTTTGCCGGGCATGTTACGTTTGTCCTCGTGTTTTGCTATCTCAGTGTTTATATTATTATTTGGCATTGCTGTGTGACTACTATCTAGATTTTCCTGATGTATTTTTTCTTTCAATTGTTCTATTTCTATTTCTGATATTTTTTTTGCTTTTAGAATATATCTTCTTATGTTAGCTAGTTTGTTAGGGTTCATTGTTTTATCGAGGTCTATATTTACATTATTTTTCTTCTATGTTTTATATGTATGTGTTGTTGCGTTTTCGTTTTTTGGGTAGAGTACTGCTGTGAAATAGGCGTGTAGGATCGAAATGTGTTCCTCACGTGTCCATTTATGCCGTTTTGGTTTTGTTTGCGGGACATGAGGAACAACGTCCGGCCCTTTATTTTGACGGTCGTCGTTTTCGTAGGGTACCGGTTCGTTTATTTCTGTTGTCAGATTGTTTTGCACGTTCATATCTTCGTATTTTTTTCTTAACAAGCTTACAGTACGTACTTCTCGGTTGTTATTCTTGGGTGAAATAATACCGGTGTTATTTAATATGTTTGTAATTTTTTTGTACATGGTGTTTTGGGGTTCGAAGATGGTCTGATTTTGATGTAACACGTGTGTTTACGATCGCTGTGCGGGTAGTGGAGGTATCAAGTTAAAATACATCATTATATTGTAAAAATAGAGATAAATTTCAATGAGTATTACTTACTCGGATATAGTCCAACCCTTTGTCAACTATTTTTTGTATATGGTGTTTGGGTTTGGTCTGTATTTTGATGTAACGCGTGTGTTTACGATCGCTGTTCGGGTAGTGGATGTATCAAGTTAAAATACATCATTATATTTGGAAAAATAGGAATAAATTTCAATGAGTATTACTTACTCGGGTATAGTCCAACCCTTTGTCAGCTATATTTGGGCTCCATGCGATGTCTTTATTTCCGATGTTTTTGGATAAGTTTCGGAGCAGTGATTTATCGTACTCACATGTTAAACTTCCCCAGTGTTATCATCTTCCCCGGTGTTATCTTACTTCCCCGGTGTTATCAACTTCCCCGGTGTTATTATTATTATTATTATTATTATTATTATTATTATTATTATTATTATTATCATCATCATTATTATTATCATATGTTTGACTTTTGCTTTGTATTTGTACAAGTTGAATCCAAGTCTCACCCAGAGACTTCAATAGACAACAAGTTAGATGTTCAAGTTGGTATTATGTCTAGGGTGTCACATATTTGGTTTTGCACATAGTATTGTACTAGAGATTGTTTAAGAAAACATAAGAAAATTATGAGTTTGTTTTAAAATTTGAGATTACATAGACAGTATTTTACGTAGGATATGGGCAGTCCCCATGAGCACTATCTTTTGAATTTCTGCCATTTTGGGGTTTCCTGGTATCTGAGCTAAGTAGGAATAAGTCCCTTTTGCTATCATTTCTAGGGCACCTTTGACAACAGGTATTGTTTTAGTCTTCAGGTTCCACATTTTGAATCTCTATTTCAAGATCTTTATACTTGCTTAGATTTTGATAGGTCTTGATTATTATTATTATCATTATCATTATTATTGTTCAGTAGTTTTATTTTTATAACGTGCTTTCACTTCACTACCGAGCGCAGCTCTGTGCGCCTTGGGTATGTGCTGTGGTTTGCTGTGGTGCTCTTATGGTTACTGTATTGAAAGTGTTTTGCGTAGGATGTGTGCTGTGCCCAGTAGTGCAATTTTCTGTATGTTATATATATTTGTAAGTCCTGGTGTTTTTGTTATGTATTTGTCTGAATATTTTTTTATTATACTTAAGGCACCTACTATAATAGGAATTGTTTCTGTTTTTAGATTCCACATTCGAGTTACCTCTATTTCTAGGTCTTTGTATTTTGAAAGTTTTTCCATTTCTTTTAGAGCGACGTTGTCATCTGCTGGTATTGATACATCAATTAGAAAGCATTTTTTTCTTCATGATCTTTGACAACTATATCTGGTCTATTTGTCTTAATTTCTCTATCTGTGTGTATTGGCATATCCCAGAGTATGGTTGCTTTCTCGTTTTCTGTGACCTTTTCTGGCGTGTGTTTATACCATCTTTTTTCTGTTGTTATTCCATAGTGTTGGCATAGCTTCCAGTGTATATAGGTCCCAGCTCTGTCGTGTCTGTGAATATATTCCTTCTTAGCCAGGACTGGGCAGCCAGAGATAATATGATTTATTGTTTCTTGTCGATCTCCACATATTCTACAGTTACTTGTTATATTTCTTTTCATTATGTTATTATTATTATTATTATTATTATTATTATTATTATTATTATTATTATGTTGTTTTTTTTTCTTCTTCAAATTTTCTTCCATTTCTCGCCGAGTGTTTTCCGTACACCTAGGGCAGAGAAACCCGTTGTATGCATTCCCAGTTTACACACGCAAATCCACAGATAAAATATGTATTAAAAAAAAGAAGTTCATGAATGGATGTTGTTTTCACAGCGATAATACTCTTTTCGGTACATGAGTCGTTCCAGTTAACAATTTTTTGCACTTCCTGTAGGGATGGTAAGCCTGGTATCATTTTCAAATAGGTTTCAGTATCTTTTTTTTTTTTATCATTCTTAGAGATCCTACAATCACTGGTACGGTAGTCGCCTTGAGGTGCCACATTTTTTCAATTTCTATTAGCAAGTCTCTATATTTACTAATCTTGTCAAATTCTTTCGCCGCTATATTATGATCACAAGGAATACTCATGTCAATTAATAAACACGTCTTCTTTGTCTGGTCTTTTATAATAATATCCGGTTTATTAGCTTTTATAGCCTTATCGGTATGTACGGGGAAGTCCCAGAGAATCGATACATTTCTCCCTCAGTCACAGCTTCAGGATGGTGTTTATATCATTTGTCAGCGGTTTTGATCTTATAATGCTGACATATTGTCCAGTGTAAATACTGGTCAACCCTGTCATGTCTTGTTTTATATTCTACAAGTGCTAAGACTCTACACCCTGAGATTAGGTGGTCTATAGTTTCAATCGCATCGTTACAGAATCGGCATTTTGGGTCAGCTCCATTTTTTATCACATTGACTTGGTAGTTCCAGGTTATTATTATTATTATTATTATTATTATTATTATTATTATTATTATTATTGAGTGAGAGAACAGAGCATGCCATCAAAGTGACACTGGGGTAAAATATACGAAGCCTAGTATGCCCATCATGACTACCTGTCTGATAAAGGTACACCAGGCACATGCACCACAAGCATATGTGCGCGACATAGTGATCTCATATCAAGATAAACAGCACATGACCTTGCATTTGGGGCCCAGTTGGAATTTTCTTCAGGCTGAGTAGCCCCACCCGCTCAAAAGGTCCCTGAATAAGGTCTGTTTCCAGAGGTGAACTATTCAAACCCCAAAAAATTTCTCTCAACACATGGCTATGATGCTCCCCCACTACTTTTGCTCGTGATCAGAGATGGACATGTCGTTAGCCACCAAACAACATGCTCATCTGGTTATGGTCAAACAACTGACTAGCAAATCTGTGGTATTGAGCAGCATATTTGCTGTATCCCATCTTTTATACCAAGACAAAAAAATGTACATGATAACACTTCAAATCAGTTAAGATCAGAAGCCATGGGAGCCACTGCCTGGTACGGCATCAGGTCATTATTATTATTATTATTATTATTATTATTATTATTATTATTATTATTGTTGTTGTTGTTGTTGTTGTTGTTGTTGTTGTTGTTGTTGTTGTTGTTGTTGTTGTTGTTGTTGTTGTTGTTGTTATTATTATTATTATTATTATTATTATTATTATTAGTCAAAACGAAGAGCGCGATTTTAGATGTTTTATTTTTTGAACAACATTTCGACAGAACGTCTGTCTTTCTCAAGTTCAAACCAAAAGGTGATTGAAAATTCAAAATTTCAGAAACCAAACGTAAACTATGAACGTGAGTAACCAGCGTCCATACGTTGATAGAATGACATCATCAGCTTTTGTCAGTTTTTTAATAAGCAGAAAGAAAGAAAGAAAAAAAGAAAAAGGAAGACGACAGAAAAAGAAAAGAAAAAGAGAGAAAGAAGAATATTCAATCAAACAGTTTTGTATAAATTTGATGATATTCTCCTGTCATCTTATTCATTCCTCCAGGGCGTGATGTCAATAACCCGCAAACATATTTCTCCTCATACATTCTGAGAAGTGAAAGTGGGGTACATTCAGGATATTTTTTGAGAATGTGCACTTTCAAATCTTCTTCAAAATTGCAGCCTCTTGAAACGAAATGTTCAGCAAGTTCTGTTGAACTACTGTTCTTGTGCCTGACGTCGAATCTGTGCCCATTAAACCTTTTGTTTAATTGTTCCGTTGTACAACCAACATAAATCAAGTTATGTTTCGTGCATTCTGCACCGTACACTAAATGGGAATCTTTGCAGGTTCCCCCTTCTGTATAAATCATAACATTTCTATTATGATTTTTGATGGTATTAACTTCACTCATGTTGTTGCACAATGAACAGGGCTTACCTCTCTTGCGGCTGTTCTTTAAGGTACAGCGTGTAGATATTCCAATGTTCGTTTTCTTGGAGTCAGATATAGAGGTCAATAATTCTTTTATGTTCTTATTCCGTCGAAAGGCTACAATGGGCGGCTGAGGAAATGTTTGTTTGAAACTGGGATATTTTTTCACCACATGTTGGTAACTTTCATGCAACACTTTTGAAATGCCAGCGAAACGTCGGTGCCAGTTAATCACTAAAGGAATTCTGTAATCTGTTGTATTTTGTTTGCTAAGATTAAGCGTGTAGGTTTTACTATCTTTGCTAATCTTAGCTATTTCACTTGCTATTTCCTTTAAACGTGATTCACTGTAACCTCGTTTAACATAATGACATACAAAAGCATTTGCATGTTTCCAGTAATCCCCTATGTCAGTGCAAATCCGTTTTATCCTCAAAAATTGGGATTTCGGATTTGACCGAATAAGATGATGTGGATGATCGGAGCGGCGGTGGAGATATATGCGGGATGACGTTGGCTTGCAAAATAATTCTGTCATTATTCTGCCTCCAGAAAACTTGACTTTCGTGTCCAAAAATTCAACGCTAGTTTTTGAAAAACTAGACGTAAATTTTATATTGGACTTAAAGCCATAGTTTCTAGCAAAACAATCACAGAAATGCAAGAAGTCCATTAAACTATCCTGTGATCCTTCCCAGACAAAAAATACGTCGTCAATGAACCGTAACCAGAGTATTGGTTCATGACCATGAAGGGATTTGAATGTCTTCAGTAACTTTGTCTCAAAATTTGTCATAAAGACATTAGCGAAATTAACTGCCATGGGGGTGCCCATGGCGCAACCCTTCGTCTGGTGGTAGAATCTTTGTCTAAACTGCATTGTGTTACTTTCTAACACAAACCTCAATAATCTACAGAGCAAATTTGTTGGAACACTTTTATTTGACCGCTTCTCAAAGGCATCCATGCATGCTTCTACCCCTTCATTGTGGTCAATATTAGGATATAAGGAGGAAACATCCATGGTTACCAAAAAGCAGTTCTCAACACGGCCTCGGCGTTTAAAAAAATTATTGATTTTAGATACAAAATCAAAAGTGTCCCGAATATAGGAACTTGATCTTTTTGCGACGGGGAGTAGAAAGCCATCCAGCCATTCCGAAATTTTGGCCGTACAGCATTCATATCCGCTGCAAATTGGGCGCATTGGAGGAAATTTTTCGAACTTTTTGTGTATTTTAGGGAGACCATAAAATACAGGTGTTCTTCTTTCAGACCTTAAAATCCTAGATTCAGCCTTACTAACGAAATTGTTTTCCTCCATTTCCAAAATTATTTTGTCAAGTTCCTCTCTGTAATTGGGGTTTGGATCGACAGGTAATTCTTCATATGAAGTTTTGTCATTTAAAACTTCTTCACAAGCCGAAATATACTCACTTTTGTCTTCGAAACGCCGGTGTTAAAATGGGGGTAGTTGATGAAGGAAAATGTTCTCTATGTGGCTTGTGTGTTTTCTGTACTCTGGTTATTATTTTATTCCAAGTTTTTAATAGAAACATCAAAAACCTGTCACTGGGTTTCTGTGTTTGTTTGGCCCTTCGCGGGGCTCTACTCACCCCTCAAATAAATTCGATGGGCGTTTAATCATATGTAATTCTGGTCGTTCTCTTTGAGAGGTAGGTGAGATACAGGACCCACTCCTCAGTTCACCGGGATGACACTGCGTGTTTTCGTGCGAGGTACTCACTTTTAAAGAGGACCTCAATGCTAGCAAACTGCCTCCCCCTCTGATGAGATCTACGCATCTTTTAGTCGGCCCGGAATTGGAGGCGAGATGGCAGTGCTGTTTAAGAAGGACCTGTTCACGGGGGAAAATAATGCAGATTTCTCCAGACGTTTGAAGGTTTTCCTCGGGACGTCACGCTCTTTAATGGTAGTGGGTGACTGGAACGCAATCGTGGACGCACACCCGGATAGGGTGCGGCTAGCTGATAGGAGGCGGGGAGTAAAAACCTCGCAAATCTGCTCAGTCGCTTCCAGCTGGCTGACAGGTACCGACTGGATTTCCCGAATGCACCAATGTCGACGTGGGCAAACCGCATCGGGTCTTCCAGATTGTTACTTGAAAGATTTATTTTGTAGGCCTGTAGATAGAAGTAGTGTAAGTTGTCCATGTTTCAAAGACGTCGGCTACACGGACCATAAATTTGTGATTTTTACGGTCGACCTAGATAGGAACCACAGACAGGTCGCCGGGTACCGGAAGCTAAACGTGTCCTTACCGGCGCACCAAGCTTTCAGAGACCAGGTTAGCAAGTTAGTCCATCGGAAGTTGGCGTGCGCAGTCGTCAACAATTGACGGTGGATAGCCCTGAAAAGGGCTATCAGATTAGAGGTGGTAGGTTTTAATAAGGAAATAGCGTTAGAGGTATCTAGGATAGAGGGAGACCTAGTTAGGAAGCTAGAGACGCTTAGGATAGGCTTAAAGAACGATGTGCTAGCGGCGAGATTGGCTCGATAAATTCTTCAGTGTCAAGCACGATGGTTGTGTTGTCAGAGCTAGGGCGCATACACTGGGACGGGAAGGGACGAAAGCCGTTCGATGAGCCCGGGTGGCAGAGGCGCTATGTGGAAACAAAGTAACAATTCGGTTTTGGCGAATGGGTACATGATAAACGAGTCCAAGCATATGTGTGCGGAATTTCAGCGGTACTTCGCCGAACTGTATGGAGCGCACGGTAATTCTGGGACGGTGGTGGTGTTCACCTCCTATCTCACTGGCATGCCGCGCCTCTCAGCCAGGGATGCGGAGTTCTGCGAAATACAGATAATATCCGAAGATAAACGTGACGTGAATACGAGCTACGCAAGAGAGAAGTCTCCGGGGTGGGATGGTCTGTCCTTCGAAGTTTATTTTCATATGCCAGACTTGTTCGGTGGTCACTTGGCAGACATCTACCACAACTGGCAGCAGAACGGGAGAATTCCTAGTGCTTTGTGCCGTGGAGTGGTTGTGCTGTTGAGGAAGGTTCCGAACAAAATGCGACAAAATTGATAATTTTAGGCCTATAACTCTGCTGAATACAGATTATAAGATTTTTGTCAAGGTGTTAGCCAAGAGTTTGGCGCTTGTTGTCGATAAGCTGGTTGGTGATGCACAAACATGCGCTATCTCAAATAGAACTATCTACAACAACCTCCACTTCACGCGAAATATCATAGAGTGAGTAGGTAAGGAGCCTGGCATGGGTGGGGCCCTGATCAATTTGGATCAATCGAAAACTTTTGATAGGGTCGGCCACGAATACTTCAGGGCTGTTCTCGCAGAAGCAGGTTTTGGTTTTGTTTTCAGAAGCTGGATCACTGCAGTGTACAACGGCATTGGAATCTTTTAGATAACTCGTTCGGTCCATCAAGGATTCCCACTCTCACTCCTACTGTAAGTGCTGGCTCTCGAGCCATTGCTGCAGAAGATAGATCTTTCGAGAGGAATTCTGCGTGATCTTGGATGCGGTAGTTTCGCGTCGGTTTATGCAGTTGACGTCACCGTAATAGTGTCGGATATATCGGAAATCGAGGAGGTTGGCCCTGCTCTAAGGGAGTACGAAGCGGTGACAGGATCAAAGATCAACCAGGAGAAGTCGTTGGGCTTGTAGCTCGGCACCTGGAGAGGCAGGTCCATGCCAACCGACAGCATTGTAGCGCGCTGGATGGAAGGACCAGTTAAATTACTGGAGAGGAGGTGACGAACAGGGTGGCCAATCTTACCTAGTAATGGACAGAGAAGAACCGTCCTTGAAGGGTCGGGTGGAGGTGGCGATTGCGTACTTCACTTCCATTCTCTATTGCCGCCTCACCGTTGTTTCTCAACCCACTTCATTTCTGATAAAGTTGGAACGCTTACTCTTCCACTTTCTATGGAAGGGACGTGTTTCACTCGTCAGACGTTCCATCTGCTGTCAACAACCGCTGGGTGGAGACTTGGAATGCCGTGGCTAATGATGTACAGAACCCGCTGAGGCTGCGACATCTCCAGCGTTTCCTCAACAGTGAGTAGGTGTGGTCCCCGTTCGTCAAACGGGACTTTCGTGGCTTGACTCATTGATGGAGCTACACGCGTAGACCAAGAAAGGGGCGCTTGGCACCTAGGGTATCGGCAAGCGCTCGCAACTTTCTACCAGTCGGGCAACGCGGCAGGTGGAAGTTCCACTATAGAGTTCTATAGGGGATTAGTGGAGGGAAAAAGCGACGACGTACTCGGGGAAACTCTGGGCGTCGAGAGGGATCAACTAACTGGTCTTTTCCGGAGGACTTTTGGGCCAGAGTCTATGGATGACTTCTAGAAATCTCTCCTAAGGATAACGTCTAAAAATCCCTAGTCTGGCAGTGCTACTGGGGTGCTCTGTCGGTTTGAGATAAGCTCTACAGACACGGAAGTGATGTCAGACGGACCTGTCCGAAATGTGCGCAGGGCAATGAAACTGGCCTGCATGCACACGTGCAGTGTCCGTGCCTTACTGACTTGTTGAGGTTTGTCGAACAACTTTTGCCACGTGTAGGACAGATCCGCTTATCAGCCGAATCTATTGTGAGTTTTTCCCGCCGCCTTCCTTTGACTGGGAGGGAAAGGCAGTTTCCCTATAGCGAAAGAAGTAGTGTGGTAGACGAGGTTGAAAAGACTGAAGATAGACACTTTCCTCTTCGGCCGAGCCCTCATCGACATTTTTAAGTTCCACTTGAAAAGGAAAGTGAGGGTAGAGAGATAAGTACTGCCCCGCCAGTAATTTTGTTGAAAGGTGGGTGAATGTTGCGAAAATGGCTCTTGTGAATATTCGCCTGTAAGTCGGAGCATTTGAGGAGAAGAAGGGTGTCTACCTGGCGTGCCCTTGGCAGTTGGGGTGACCAAGATGTGTGGGGTGCCCTGGTTGGCTCTGGGTGCAACTCCCCACCCATTGGGGAATATTGTTGTTAGATTATTTTGTTAACTGTTTTTGTTTTTTTATTGTTTACATGTTTTCTGTCTTAAACCCCACTTGTCCCTTGTTTTGTATTGCCCCTATATGGTTTTGTGTTCGGCCTTGTGATCATTAAAGAAAGGATTATCATTATTACTATTTTAAGGCGGCGAGCTGGCAGAATCGTTAGCACGCTGGGCGAAATGTTTAGCGGTATTTCGTTTGCCACTACGTTCTTAGTTCAAGTTCCTCCGAGGTCGATTTTATCTTTCAGGGTCGATAAATTAAGTACCAGTGAACACTGAGATCGATGTAATCGACTAGTCCCCTACCCCAAATTTCAAGCCTTAACAGAAAGGGTTATTATTATTATTATTATTCCAGCATCATTATATGTGACACTTCACCGTCCTACCTTCTTACGAGAATATCTTATTTTATACTGTTACATAAAAATCAATTATTTTGATTTCGAGGCAATATTTCCTTGGCTCTTACTCATTAATTTAACAAAAAGCTAACAGATTTTTTTAATCCATTAGAAAATTAGCTTTAAGAAATCACTTAAATTTCTTTAAATTTAGTGTAAGATTTTAGAAGATGAAATAAATTATAATGACATTTTGTCTCTTGGTGATAACAACCTCCATATTCCAAATTCTATTTTAAAATTTATCTTCTCTCGTAAGACGAACAGACATTCTGAAACAGACTATTGTCATTTATGAGAGGTACGCTTTGAAAGTTGACTAGTTAGATATTGTAATATGAGTAAAATCAATTATAATTATTTGTGTTGTTGAAGAATGGGTTGCCTGTGCGTAATTCACTGCTAAATAAAGTAGCTTTTATTGTAATTGTGTCCTTTTATTTGCTTGTCTTTACATGTACCCCCATCTTGTGAAAAATTCTTGTGATTAAGAAATAAAAGTATGGAGAAATGAAGCGAAAATGAATGTTTTTTTTTTGTTTCACCAATGTATTCAACATTACAAGAACACTACACACGCGCACAAACTTACACGTATGCTACGTATATTTGTATCTCTCTTTCTTTCACTCTCTCTCTCCCTCTCCCCCTCTCTCTCATTCTCTCTCTGTGCCTCTCTCTTTATATATATGTATCTATGCATGTACGTACGTACGCATGTGTGTATGTATGTGCGTGTGTGTGTATGCGTGTGTGTGCGTGTATGTCTGTGTGTACGCACGCACATGCACATACATGCATAAATGAATGTGTGCGTGCGTATGCTTGTGTGAGTGTATGTTTTACAAAATATAATTGATACAAAGGGAGTACAAGAAACATCATCATCATCATCATCATCATCATCATCATCATCAACAACAACAACAACAATACTCTCATAATATGAAAAACAACAAAATTGTGTACGTCTTTCATTTTATTAGTAGCTTTTGTCAAATATTCATTTGATGTAATAATCGCCATTTTGAAAGCTTCTTATTTTGTCATAGATATTATTGCTCACGTGACTAACTGATGTGAAATATAAAAATATTTTCCATAAAATTCAGGCAAAAGAGCCGCAGAATGGTAAAAGAAATTTTTTTTTAAAATACGGTCTGTAAAAAAAATTGCAAGAAGTTAAAAAAATTTTGAAACGCAAAATGTATTCAATAAAACTAGAATCAAGTACAATAGTTAACTAACCAAAAGATAGATCTATATCGGCGTGTGTGTGTGTGTGTGTGTGTGTGCATGTGCGTGCGTGCGTGCAAGCGCTTGTCTTGTGTGCTTGTGTGTTGTTGTCTGTGTGTGTGTGTGTGTGTATGTATGTATATGAATGGACAATAGCACACAACACAAGCGCACACAACACAAGCGCACACACATATGTATATACATATACATACGTATACACACACATACATATTTATATATAAAGGTAGTGTTTGTGGCACTTTAATGTGGGTGTTCTCTAAGAGATGACGATATTGCCGTTTTAACCTTAGGAAGATATCTCTTCCAGTTGGTTTATTCAGTGCACTTTCGTACTCGATATTTATTGCAAGCGCGAGAGAACTCCTGCCTCCCTAGCTTTAAGACCACCAGACAATGTGATTTCAATCCTTTTTGGATCTCTTCGGTGATGGGCACTCTTTTGCCAGGCATGGCAGTAGTCTAACCTCACTGATTTTGTAACTAGGAAACAAGTCCGTTATATAAATACCAGTCTATGTATGTTTATCCCAGAAAGGCTCTGAAATGGTGCATCCTCGAGAAAAACGAATTCGATTTCTCAAAGAAAAGGTCGTCCATAAATAATTAAAAAAATGTTATGAGAAATAACATAACTTTTAGATCGCTAACTCTCCCACTCTCTATCTTTCACGACTAATGTATCTCTCTCTCTATATATATCTATCATGCTCTTTGACACTCACCCTATTTGTATATGCATTAACTCTCATGTATTACTTTCTATAGCACTACAACATTTTATATTATTGTATTCAATTCGATTTCATTTCCTTGGAAAATTTTATGATCTTTTGTGTCTGTGTATGGAACAACTTCTCTCTCTCTCTATCTCACACACGCACACACACACACACACACACACACACACACACACACACACAAGTCAGCTCTGGCTGTGTGGTAAGAAGCTTACTTCCCAACCACATGGTTCTGGGTTCAGTCCCACTGTGTGACACCTTGTGCAAATGTCTGCTGCTATAGCCTAGGGCCGCTCAAAGCTGAAAGGAGGCCGTCGTACATCTATACATATTGTATAGCTGAGTTTGTGTGTGTGTGTGTTGCATCTATAGAAATCCACACCTTACAAGTTAGCAATCTGGGAGTCGCACCAATGGATTCCTCATGGTCGAAAATGCCTGGAATCGGCCATTTATTATTTTTTTTGTTTCCTAAGATGTGAATTTTTGTATTAAAAATAATTTTAAACCAGAACTTATAACAATTTTACAGTCGGAGCATGAGTTAAGTTCCCTTCTAGCGACGATGATCCTTCGCAAACGATCACCTATTATTTTGTAAACAATGTTACGAAACTGTTCATGTTTTCGCCGTTTCTCCACAACTAATTTCCAAATTTGCTGAATCCATTGCTCTACTCATAGCGACATATAGCTGGTCGTGCGTGAACATGGGAGAGAGCAGAAGTTACCAGACCAAAAATCCTAAGTGTTCACTGTAGATACGATCCTTCGCAAACAATCACCTATTATTTTGTAAACAATATTACGAAACTGTTCATGTCTTCGAATTATATATATATATATACATATATGCTTTCGGTGCAAATGGTTTTGTTATACGACGCCGTATTTTACAATCATGTAAATAATAATAATAATGGTACTTTTTTATATAAGCTTAATGTTTATGGCGTTCACCGTGCAATGACTAGTTGAACAAATCGACAGCAACATCAGTTGTCAAGAAAAGCTCGGAGAATGGAGCGATGGAGGGGTAGGGTGGTGGGATGGTAGGTGAGGGGAAAAGGGAGGCGGGAAACGGCAGGGCGAGTTCGGGGGAGAGGGCAGATGCACGGTCCACAGAACGTTCTCTGGTGAGGGCGGTGTGGATGGTGGTGGGTGGATATCCTCGCAGGCTAAAGTGGTGAGCCATGAGTTGAGACTGAGTCTCAAAGTCATGGTTGTCGCTACAAAGTCTGCGTAGACGGAGGAATTGGGAATAGGGGATGGAAAGTTTGGTGTGTCTAGGGTGGGAGGAGGAGAAGTTGAGATAGGAGTGTGAGTCTGTGTGTTTGTAGTGGATGGAGGTGCTAAGGGCGGAGTGGAGGATGCTGACCGAAATGTCGAGAAAGGGGACAGAGGTGTCAGAGACAGTACAGGAGAAGTGGAGGGCAAGATGGAAAGACTGAACGAAAGAGAGGAACGAGTCAAGATGTTCGCGGGAGAGTGAGGTGGCACCGATACAGTCGTCGATATACCGACCGTATAGTTCGGGAGTAGGACCAGTGAAACTGGAGAATATTTGGGCCTCAACATAACCAACGAAGAGGTTCGCGTAGTTGGGGCCCATTCTCGTCCCCATGGCCACTCCCGAGAACTGCTGGTAGATACCTCCCGCGAACGAGAAGCAGTTGAGAGATAGGACAAGTTCGGCCAGACGAATGAGTGTGGAGGTGTCGGGTTGTGGGTTGGGGCGTTGGTCTAAAAAAAACTTCAGGGCACGCAGCCCCTCGTCGTGGGGGATCACTGTATAGAGGCTCTGGATGTCTAGAGTGAAGAGAAGCTTAGAAGGGCCGGGAGGGAAAGAGAAAGAGTTGAATAGACGAAGCGCGTGGTTAGTGTCATGAATGTGGGAAGGGAGAGAAGCCACTAGGGGGGCGAGGACACGGTCTAGGTATTTTGAGATAAGCTCGGTGGGGCAGTTGCAGGCGGAGACGATGGGGCGGCCAGGGTTGTTCGGTTTATGGATCTTGGGGAGGAAGTAAATGGTGGGGGTGCGTGGGGTGCGAACAATAAGGTTGGAGGCGGTGGCGGGGAGACAGGAGGAGAGGATGAGGTCATGGATAGTGGAGGACACAGTCTGTTGGTAGCTGGGCGTGGGGTCGGAGGGCAGAGGGCGGTAGAATGAGGTATCTCGAAGTTGACGGAGAGCTTCGGCCTTGTAGAGGTCCACGCGCCATACCACCACGGCTCCACCCTTATCAGCCGGTTTTATGATGATGTCCGTGCGGCGTCGGAGGGATCGAAGGGCCGAGAGTTCGGCTGGGGAGATGTTGAGTCGAGAGGGACGCCTGGAAAAGTTAAACCGGCCCACAGCGCGTTGGCAGGCGCCCGCGAAAAGATCAACTGCTTGGAACTGGCCAGGAGCAGGCGTCCACTGGGATGGTCGTCGGCCCAGGTCAGTGAAGCAGTCTTCGTTGGGTGCGGGTGGTGTGTTATGGAAAAGCGCACCCAACCTAACGCGGCGCACAAAGCTGTGGACATCAGCACGGGTTTGAAATTCCTTGCAGGATGGAGTGAGTGGGATGAAGCGCAGACTCCTATTGAGGATGGAGCGCTCCGCCTCAGAGAGAGGAAGATCTGGGGGAATGGTAACGACAGGCTGAAGTGGAGAAGGGGTGGGTGGAATAGAAGTAGGAGGGGATGAAGTAGGGTTAGGAGGGGCGGTCGGGATGGTGGAGGGCTGGGAGGGAGGGGGTGGAGTGTGTGTGGGAGAGACAGGGTGGTTGGGTGTGGGTGGGTATATATATATATATATGTATGTATATATATATATATATATATATATATATATATAGGAAAATGAAAAAAAGCCAGAATGCTGAACTGGGAGCATAACTCCACGTGCGGTTAACACAACCCCACTATTTACTGACCTATATATATATATATATATATATATATATATATATATGGGAGAATATACGAAAAAACAACAACAGACGAGGACAGGTGGTGTAAATAACAAAAGGATGTATTAGTATGACGCTCGGGAATACGGAAAGTCTTTGACGTTTCGAGCTACGCTCTTCAACAGAAAGAATACGGAGACAAGGAGAAAAACACGGAGAAAAAAAAATTGAATAGTGTCCAGTCAACGGTCAATCATAATAATGGCTGATCATAACAATGGCTGACCGGAAGTTAGAAATTCTTTTTTCAGGAGAGCTAAGAAAAGGGGGAGATAACAAACGGTGATCGAAGAACGAGGGGCTGTGTGTGGGAGATAGAATGCTGGTGATCTTGACGTATGTAGTGTGAAAATGGGGAAGGGAGAAAGCACTTGGTCAGTTGTAGTGTGATGCGAGGGTATTGGTGTGGTGTGATGTGAGGGTGTTGGGAGGTGGGGAAGGCATGGGTGGAGTGTGGGTTAGGCTGAGGGTGGGGTAGAGGTAGGGGTCTGTGGGTAGGGGTCTGTGGGTAGGGGTCTGTGGGTAGGGGTATGTGGGTAGGGGGTGGGTGGTGGGTGTAAGGAATTGGATGGGGTGGAGTGGGAAGGTAGAGTAGGAGTGTGTTGGGGTGTGGTGGGATGAGCTTATGAGGGGGTGTTGACGATGAAGGGGAAGGGGAAGGTGGATGTAAGAGAGGGGGAAGATGGGTATGGGAAGGGAGAGAAAGAGAGGAGAGAGGGTGGGTATAAGAGAGGGAAGGTGGATTGAGAGAGGGGGAAGGTGGGTATGGGGGAGAGAGGAGGAAGGTGGGGAAGGTGGATTGAGAGAGGGGGAAGGTGGGTATGGGGGGAGAGAGAGGGGGAAGGTGGGTATGGGGGGAGAAAGAGAGGAAGAGAAAGAGAGTGAGAGAGAAGAGAGTGAGAGAGAAGAGAGTGAGAGAGAAGAGAGTGGGAGAGAGGGAAGAGAGGTATGGGGGAGAGAAAGAGAGAAAGAGAAAGAGAGTGAGCGAGAGGGAAAGAGAGAAGAGAGTGAGAGAGTAAGGGTGAGAGAGTAAGAGAGTAAGAATGTAGAGAGTAAGAGTGAGAGAGAGGGAAAGAGAGAAGAGAGTGAGAGAGTAAAGGTGAGAGAGTAAGAGAGTAAGAGTGTAGAGAGTAAGAGTGAGAGAGGGGGAGTACGAGAGAAGAGAGTGAGAGAGAGTAAGAGAGAGGAGAGAATAAGAGAGAGGAGAGAAAGAGTAGGGGTGAAGAGAAGTGGGAGTGAAGAGAAGTAGGAAGAGAAGTTGGAGTATATATATATATATATGTGTGTGTGTGTGTGTGTGTGTGTATAGAGGTAGTCAATAAAAGATGTTAAATTGAACCGATAAGAAGGTTGTACCTTGACATGCTAGAAATAGCACTGAAATATCATGCTGTTTCATGTGAAAAAATATGGAATATTAGGATGTCATTGTTCTAGTTCAGTCCCCAGTATGTGATTTTTACCTATTTTATTGACCTTGTCAAGATGAAAGGCAAAGTCAATTTCGTTATTATTTTTTATCTTTTAATCTGATGGGAAGACAGTATATGAAACTTTCTAGGTCCTCTCTTCTTCCTGAGATTGGAAGGAGTGGGGATGATACCCACCTGAATTCTTGGAACACTATAGACTCTGCTAAAGATATTCAAGGTGACAGGAGGTGGTGTTAAAGTGGATGTCGGATTAAGCCTGCCACCCCAACTGGCCATAGTCGGATTTGAATCCAGAATGCAAAAAGCCAGAACAAGTATTGCAAAGCATCGAGTCTCACATTATTCAAGTCCCGTAAATCCAATGTCCTGGATTGCTACATTTTTATTGACCTCTGAAAGGATAAAGGGTAAATATGACATCAGTAGGATTTGAACTCAGAGCACTTAATGTGAAAACAAATACTGAGAAGCAATCTATCCACTACTCTAACGACTCTGCTAATTAACTCCTTTTAATACTGGTTTCAAATTTTGGCACTAGGTCAGCATTTTCGGGGCGGGATAAGTCAATTACGCTGTCTACAATGCTCAACTGGTACTTATTTTATTGATCTGGAAAGGATGAAAAGCAAAGTTGAACTGGGTGGAATTTGAATACAGAATGTAAAGATGGAGGAATAGCCACAAAACATTTTATCCAGCATGCTAACAATTCTGCCAGCTTGCCCCCTTAACACCCTTTAATATTAAAACTAATAGAGATAGTAAGCTGGCAAAATTGTTAGAATGCAAGGTGAAATGCTTAGGGTTATTTCATCTGTTTTAATGTTCTGAGTTAAAATTCCGGTGGGATTGACATTGCCTTTCATCCTTTCAGGGTCAATAAAATAAGTACCAGTTGAGTATTGGGGTTGATGCAATTGACTTACCTCCCTCCCTCAAAATTGCTGACTTTGCGCCAAAATTTTAAATCAATATCAAAACTAATAATAAGGTTGGGTAAAAATACTTAACAACATTTCCTCTGCATTTACATTCTCAGTTCAAATTCTGTCAAGGTCGACTTTACCTTTCATCCTTCTGGTGTCGATAAAATAGGTACTAGTTGAGCCCTGGGGCTGATGTAATTGACTTGACTCCACTCCAAAATTGCTGGCTTTGTGTCAAAATTTGAAAGCGGTATTAAAACTAATAAATTAATCAGCTGTATGATCTACTAACTCTGTTACAAAAGCAATATTTAGCATTGTTGGGAATTGTTATATATTTCATTATTATTTATTATGAGTTCATCAGAGGAGGAAGAGAAGAGCCCATTATCTTTGATCAGTCAGATCAACATGGTTTGTGTCTATCTACTGTTTTTATTACAATGGCATATAATTTTACATTACAAATGATATATGTGTCTCTATTTCTGTACACTACACTACAATGCTATACACTGCAGTACTGTATTTTCCAATACAACAGTATGTGTCAGTACTATAGTTTATACGATATACTATGTACTATACTGTACATTGCAATGCTTGGCGGTATTTTGTCTGTCTTTATGTTCTGAGTTGAAATTCTGCTGAGATCAACTTTGCCTTTCATTCTTTCGGGGATCGATAAATTAAGTACCAGTTGTATACTGAGGTCGATTTAATTGACTGGTCCCTTCCCCCAAAATTTTGGGCCTTGTGCTTAGAGTAGAAAAGATTATACACTACATTACAATAATATACACCAACATTACTTTACTTAATACATTTCTATATACTGCAGTACTATGACAACAATACATTGGCCAAGCTGGAAACATCTGGATCATGATTACACAGCTGTATTCTGCAAGTGAAGTACTCTAAGGAAAAAGTATAATCCTGAAACAACAATGACACCAGCAGCAACAACAACAACAGCAGCAGCAACAGCAACAACCACAGCAACAGCAACAGTAACAGCAGTAACAACACAGCAACAGCAGCAGCAGTAACAACATCAGCAGCAGTAACAGCAGTAGCAGCAGCAGCAGCAGCTTTATGAAAGATACACTTGCTCTATTACTGTGCTTATTTAGCTAAAAGACAAGTATTTACTGATGTAAGTAGCTGTAAGAATCAATGGACACAGTTGAAAGGAAGCAATTAATAAGATTAAAATGGGGAAGTTGTAATTTTTATTTATACAAAGAAAATGACTTCTAGGATGGTACAAGGCTTTCGTGTTTTCTCTTGCTAACTAGCATTTTGGCTTTCGCTTTGTTGGAAGACCACATTTCCTTGATCTTTGTCATGTTGAGTTTTAATCCTTTCAACGTTACTTCACCCTTCCAGGTTAGATGGTTTCTTTAGCAGATCTTTGTCATAGTCAGCAATGAGAAGTTCCTATGAACATTCAGATAAAAAAAGTCTTGTAGAATTGCCTCAATAATTACAAGGAAGAAAACTCTCCAGTAAATACTAACATTATTTACATTTGACGGATATTTTTCCTCATCTTGTTTATTGTATACACATTTTAGCTGATATACTCTCTAGCCTTTATCAGGTCCCTTGGGGAAATTTCGAACCTGGGTTCTCATTCCTAAGGTATTTTTCGATGTTATTATTATTATTATTATTATTATTATTATTATTATTATTATTATTATTATTATTCAGTAGTTTTATTTTTATAACGTGCTTTCACTTCACTGCCGAGCGCAGCTCTGTGTGCCTTGGGTATGTGCTGTGATGATCTTATGGTTACTGTATCGAAAGTGTTTTGCGTAGGATGTGTGCAGTGCTCAGGAGTGCAATTTTCTCTATGTTACATATATTTGTAAGTCCTGGTGTTTTTGGTATGTATTTGTCTGAATATTTTTTTATTATACCTAAGGCACCTACTATGATAGGAATTGTTTCTGTTTTTAAATTCCACATTCGAGTTATCTCTATTTCCAGGTCTTTGTATTTTGAAAGTTTTTCCATTTCTTTTAGAGAAACGTTGTCATCTGCTGGTATTGATACATCAATTAGAAAGCATTTGTTTCCTTCATGATCTTTGGTCTATTTGCCTTAATTTCTCTATCTGTGTGTATTGGCATATCCCAGAGTATGGTTGCTTTCTCGTTTTCTGTTACCTTTTCTGGCGTGTGTTTATACCATCTTTTTTCTGTTCTTATTCCATAGTGTTGGCATAGCTTCCAGTGTATATAGGTCCCAGCTCTGTCGTGTCTGTGAATATATTCCTTCTTAGCCAGGACTGGGCAGCCAGAAATAATATGATTTATTGTTTCTTGTCTATCTCCACATATTCTGCAGTTACTTGTTATGTTTCTTTTCATTATATGTTTTTGGTAATTTCTGGTGGGGAGGCTTTGGTCTTGTGCAGCAATTAAAAATCCTTCAGTCTCTGCTTTGAGTCCTGAGCTTCTCAACCATTGCTGGGATTTTTCTCTGTCTATTTCTTTTGCATTTAGTTTAGCCCAGTATTTTGCATGTAGGGGCTTTTCTTGCCATCGTTTTATCATGGTCCGTTGCTGTTCTAGTTTTAGTTTGGAGTTCATTCTTCTTCTTCTTCTTCTTCTTCTTCTTCTTCTTCTTCTTCTTCTTCTTCTTCGTATTTGTTAGGTAGTATGATTTCTTGTTTGTATTTGTCAGCTTCCTTAAATACTGAAAACAGCTTTTTGTTTTGCTCGTGTTTTGTGGCTATTTGTATTAGTTTTCCTTGCTTTTGAAGTAGGTATTTTTGCAGTCCTATGGTGGTTATTTTATAATAGTTTTCCAGCTGTATAAGACCCCTACCACCTTCTGTACGTTGTATATATAGCCTTTCTATGTCAGATTTTGGGTGGTGCATCCTAGATCCTGTCATTATTTTTCTTGTTTTCCTGTCTATTTTAGATAGGTCGTTTAGTGTCCAGTTAAGGATGTTGTAGCTGTAGCTTATAACTGGGACGGCTATAGTGTTAATACCTATTATCTTGTTTTTAGCATTGAGCTCTGTTTTTAGTATTGTTCTAACTCGTCTATAGTACTCTTTCTTTATTTTTCTTTCATATGTGTGTGTTGTATCCTATCTAGTTCATTGACTCCTAAATATTTGTACGGCTGGTTTTCGTCTAGTTCTCTTATTTCATTGGCTTTATTTAGTGTAATGTTGCTACTCTTAACTAATTTTCCTCTTTTCAGGGTTGCTTTGGCACATTTTTCTAATCCGAATTTCATATCTATTTCCTTGGTAAATCCATGTACTGTCTTTAGTAGTGTTTCCAGCTCTTTATCGTTTCTAGCGTATAATTTTAGGTCATCCATATATAAAAGGTGGTTGACTGTTATTATTGTTATTATTATTATTATTATTATTATTATTATTATTATTATTATTATTATTATTATTATTATTATTATTATGCCCCACGGGCATATGGCATAGTGGTTAAGAGTGCGGGCTACCAACCCCAAGATTCCGATTTTGATTCCAGGCAGTAACCTGAATAATAATAATAGCAATAATAATAATAATAATAATAATAATAATAATAATAATAATAATAATAATAATAATAATAATAATAATAACATCGAAAATACCTTAGGAATGAGAATCCAGATTTGAAATTTCCCCAAGACATCTGATAAAGGATGGAGGGTATATCAGCTGAAACGTTGTGTTAACAACAAAGAAGATGAGGACAAATATCCATCAAATGTAAATAATGTAAATAATGGACATAATTCCTCATCTCTTAAATATAGAACTGTAGTAAATACTCATATAACCATTGAAACTTACATTGAATTTAATGCTAATAATTATTTTGCTTATAACGACTTCATACAGAACTTGAAGCACTCTCTAATTTTCTCATTACCCACCTGATTATAAGATATGTACTCTAGTCAATAGGTTTCTGTTTTCAGTGAATGTAAACCTAAAGTATTTATTTTTAGCCAAAATGTCATTTTACTATATTTAGTAAGAAATATATCTTCCTAGAAATATATCACTATTTTTTATACAGATATATCTATCTCTAACTTGCATGTATATCACTGTTTCATCATTCCATGTACTGGTATAACCATCTCCATAATTTGCTCATGTATCACTATTCTCTGTACTAGTATAATTCTATATGTGACCTATTTGTTTAACTAATGAAGTACAAATTAAGCTGTCTTATTTTCGACACCAGGACTTATTCTTTTGTAAGCCTAGTACTTATTCTATCGGTTTCTTTTTGCTGAACCTCTAAGTTACGGGGATGTAAACACTAGCATCGGTTGTCAAGCAATGTTGGTGGGGACAAACACAGATACACGAACACCCACACATATATATACATATACATATACATATATACGATGGGCTTCTTTCAGTTTCCGTCTACCAAATCCACTCACAAGGCTTTGGTCGGCCCGATGCTATAGTAGAAGACACTTGCCCAAGGTGCCACACTGGGACTGAACCCGGAACCATGTGGTTGGTAAGCAAGCTACTTACCACACAGCCACTCCTCTGTGAATTTTTGATACTATCTCGTACACTTTAACACTCTTCTGCCTAAACACACCTAATTTCTTGTCTCCTGTTTGCCTACAGAAATTGTTTACGGCTTCATTATTTTTTATCACTAGCTTTTATTCGTGTAATTCACTGCCATAGTTCACCTTACTTGAAAATGCTGTGTAATATGTATTATTCTAAGAATTCCATATTTACCTATCTACATAAAAGTTAACTAGAGCCAGTGAAGGACCTAGAAATAGTAATCAAATATCTCTCAGATTACACTCTCTTAAAAAAGTCACATTGAATAATGTGGTCCAAGGTGCACTATACATAGTTGGAATGCATTTGATTTAAGATACAATTAAACATTTGACGTAAGATATATATTCACATACAATTAAACAACAGTAACAAGAACAATGAGATATTACTGTCAGCAAGTTGAAAGTTTAAACCTTACAGAGAAACACTTCTACTTCCATATCTTGCTGTGTAGTGTGATTCATTTAATAACTTTTACCATACTTAATCTGAGATTGCTAGTCACTAATCGATTGTTAGGGAAGGCTTTCTTCAGTCTCTCTCTTTCTGGTTTGAACAAAGCTGACCCGACTTATTTGTCCTCTTCATTATTAAGTTACCAATAAGCTGGCTGCTTTCTCAAATGCACCTTACAAATGGTCAGAAAATTTACATTAAATTACACACTTTGTTCCTTCATTTTTTTTGTAGCATGGCCAGTCACCATGTACAGCAGTTATGATCATCTCCATGTTTCTAAAAGTGATTATTCACATTTGAAGCTACTTTAGATGTTGATGTTGCTTGGGTTCAGTTTATCCCTAAGTGAGAAGATATTTCAGCTATGACCATCCCATCTTTTGTTTTTGACATTATATGTATCATGATTGCATTATTCTTACTGTTACTGAAATGGTAAAGGATAATTTGAAGGAGATGATGTCATTAGTTTCCAAAAGTCACAGACTGGTCTTTTGTTTGTTAATCTTATTTTGTGGTGTCGAAATAATGGGTAAGGTCATTGCCAGTTACAATCTCAACTCAATTATTCTAATGGTTATTCTTGCTAGTTATATTTCCCACCTATTTCATTGTGAAGAGTATATTTAAAACACACTTGTATACTTGTTTAGTTACCTTCCTGGAATTTTACTTTTGTTCCTCATCTGAGATGTATCTAAACTAAGCATGGTGGAACTTGACTTTTGCACTTCATTTCTGCCCCTTACAAGTCGTACACAATTCACTTCTAACTCTTTCCACCATCTTTAATATCTCAATAATATCATTGCAAAATTACTGCAATATTACTGTAATATCACCAGACATTAGTTTACATTTATTCTGCCAACATTAAGAATAAAAAAATGACAGATAAAAAATTGATTAACTGTTATGTGAGTTGTGTGTAGATATAATACTAGCTATTGTTCATATAATACTAGCTATTGTCTATAGTATAAAACGACATCACAGATGGAGAAATGCAGGTAGGTACAGCAGGATAACTGATGTCTAACTGCAAAGAGCGATGATGAAAAAGCATGAGATGAAGAGGCGGTCTATACAAATACAACATACACATCTATACACAAATACTTACATGCACAGCTTTGATTAAGGCAACCTATGATCAAAGGCATTTCATCTGTGACCATCACATCTTTCCCACCAGAATATGTGCAGGATTGTTGTCAGATAAGTCTCTCTTCTTTTTGGAAGCAGAAGGATATGAGGAAGGAATTGCTTTTATTTCTAGCAAGTTGATCTTGTTAGTTCCAGTAGAGAGTCAGCAAGTTATTGGTGAGATTGCTTGTCAAAGTATACTCCTGCCTAAAACTAACACTATTCCTAAAACACATTATACTAACACAAACCTGTGTGGCCAGCTATCAAAATGTATACAGTATTACTGCATGACTTATAATTCTGTATAAATGACTGATACTTAATCTGTTTCTTGTTTTCAATGACTAACAAGATAGGCCTGGCTGTATTTATTTGGCACTAGCACTACAGAGGTTGCCTTGTGCAGCCCTATCTCTACATCTTTACTATCATAAGATTTAATAATTTACATTTATTTTTCCATGGATGGGATAGGGTCATGGATAGGGTTAAGGTTGGAAAGATAAATGGAGTGGTCACAGATGAAGTGCCTTTGATCAGAGGTTTCCTTAATCAGATATGAGCTGGGTTCTTGCAACACTCCAAGTTGCTTGCCTTTTTTCCATAACAAACTGCCTGGAGCCAGTAACCCAGATTGTTTCACTGACATAGGCTGGCATCCATTCCATTTGACTCCTGGCTGGAGATAATTCAAAATCTTGGATCTGTAAGTCTTACGTATTACTTCCAAACCAATATGACATCATCATTTAGCCACTAGTGAAGCTGGTTCTATGGTGTTTGGTGGTCTGAGCTCCACAGGATTTGGACTGTCTGGTAACTCCTTGACTTTCTCTACATAAAATAGCCTTCTGGCCTGACATATCCGCAACTAACAACTCATGTGCACCACCACTAACCAACTCAGCTCCGCTCCCTTCTCTCCTAAAGCCACCAACCACATTATCCATAAATTCTGTATCGTCACCGTCACTACCACCATGAAGTTTCTGCCTACAAATCCCTCACTGAACTCATCAGCAAATGCCAATATTAATGCTTCTTATCATTGCTTGTAATCTTTCGAAAGCACATCTACAATACTAATTACGACATTACAAAAATTGATGGGTTTACTTGGATCTAATTTGCATGATAGAGAGATGTTTCTGTATGGGTGGATGTATATGTGTGTACATGTGTCTGAGCACATATGTGCACGCAAGTGTGTATATGTGAGTCCATGCATGTAAGTATTTGTGTATAGATGTGTATGTTGTATTTGTATAGACCGCCTCTTCATCTCATGCTTTTTCATCATCGCTCTTTGCAGTTAGACATCAGTTATCCTGCTGTACCTACCTGCATTTCTCCATCTGTGATGTCGTTTTATACTATGGACAATAGCTAGTATTATATGAACAATAGCTAGTATTATATCTACACACAACTCACCAAACAGGAATCCGTAATAATATTGTTTTCCTTTAGTAAAACAATTTCTGTTACACAGATACATAAACGCCCTCCCCGTATCTACACACGAACTCTCATACACACAACTCATCTATCACACTTGCCATTTAAGTCTCATTCACACGACCTACACATCAGTCTACATACATTTACACACTGTCACAAAGCAAGTTCATACTCTGTCGTACATACACATATCCACATACAGAATACATTCTTGCAACTTATCCTCTTCTCCTGACTCTTTAAAGTACATTTACAGACACACTCTCTCATACACAGTCTCATAAGAACACACAGACATAGTAAACGCAAGTGACTTATATCATACGACGCAAAAACAGTCCTCTGATTGAATATCCTTTTGATCTCTGATTTTCAAGTTTCACTTTATCCATGTATGTGGTTTTCATATGAAACTTCTGCGGAACTTTCACTGTCCGTTTCCTTGATAGAGGAATGACAGTGCGAAACGTTGAACATTCCTCTGTATTTCGTTGCCTCGCAAATTGAATTCTCGTGTCTAAAACTTTTATTTTTGTTACTTTTAATTCCAGACGCCATCTTGATGAAATACATTAGCCGAATGAAAGTTAACATGCTTGATGGAGGCAGAACAATATATACATTAAACTAATTATACCTCGCTCAGAGATTTATTATTAAACTAATTATTATTAACCTTGCGGGGTAGAGAGGAGGAAATATGCCCAATGACTGATGTTAATTAGATATGGTCGGTGCAAATGGTGATAATCCGAAAATTTAATTATGGTAATGATGATAACGATGATGATGATAATGATGACGGTAGTAGTAGTGTTGGTGTCATAATGATAAAGATGATGATGGTAGTAAAGTTGATACTGTTGCTGCTGCTGCTGCTGATGTTAATGATGGAGACAACAATGACGACAATGATGATGAGTATGGTGATGAGAAGAATGATAATGATGTTAATGACTGTTGATTCTACAGTTGTTGTTCCTGGTGATAATGATCAACTCAAAATTTCTAATTATAATGACGATAGAATGATGATGATGGTGATGATGACGATGATGACGATGATGATGATGATCACTATCATCCTTATCCTCATCACTATTCAAGTTAAACGAATGAGCTGAGTGATGAGGAAACGTCTCTCTAGATGTCACACACACACACACACACACACACACACACACACACACACACACACATGTACCAACATACGAACATATATTTACATACTGGCACACATATACTCATATGAAAACACATTTAAACACATATGTACATGTTTACACACATATGCACCCGTGTACGCATATATATATATATACAAACGTTTACATACACATTTACTCATATGCATATAAATATATGTATGTATGTATGTATGTATGTATGTATGTATATATATATATATATATATATATATATATATATATATATATATATATATATGTATGTATGTATATATATATAATGTGTGTACATACACGCAAACATATCGAAACGTACATATACTCATGTACAAGCACACACATGTACATGTATTTAGATATGCATAAGCTCACATCAATATAGACACATGTATTCACTACACGTATAGATTGTAGATTGTACATACATATACTCACTTGTACATACACACACACACACACACACACACACACATACACACACACACACACACACACACACACACACATATATATATACAGACACTTTTCTTCCTATCACGAACATCTATGCAAATTAGATCCAATTAAGTTGATTTTTGTAATCAAGTATCCATCGTTTGGAGTTGTTAAAATTTCCACATGAAACCTAAGGTACACACACAGAAGCATACACACACGCACACACACACGACATACAGTTACGCACACACACATATATGTATACATGCAAATATACACATGTATAACTCATAGCTACATAGATTGATGCGCACAAGCATTAGCATGCACATAATATACACATAGTTTCATACACATACACGTATATAGAAACACCCAAATATTTATATACCCATACATATGTATACAAACATGTGCATGTGTTCAAGCACATGTATATACATACATAAACACACACATTAATAATATCTCTACTTATAATTCTATACGAATCCCCAGAAACACACACATACACACACTCACGCGCTCACACACACACGCACGCACACACACACGCACGCACGCACACACACACACACACTCACACACACACACTCCCGCACACACACACAGAGTCTCTCTCTCTCTCTCTCTCTCTCTCTCTCTGCACATATACACATTAACACATACACGCATATATGTACGCACGTACACAAATATTTCTCCTTGAGATTTCCAGTGAATTTTCAGACTTACACACACACACACACACACGCACCCCGCCACACAGATTCACATAATGCGCACACTGGACACACATACACACAATAACACACATTCTACACACAAATACACTCACACATTCACATACAAACGCACCATAATGCGCACACTCCACCCTCCTACGCATTCCATGCACATTCCACGTACACACACATACATACACATTCAACCTCACGTTTCACACACGCACACATGCACTTCACCCGCCCACAGACACACACACGCACACTCCACACACGTACACTCCACACACATACACATTTCATGCATCCACATACGCACATACCAACTCACAACTATTCCTACTGTATGGGAACAGTAAACCTCTCACATACTCTGTGTCACACTCTCTCTCACATAGATACACATGCGTGCGCACACACACATACACACATTTTACACATTCACACTGCACTCATACACACACACGCGCAAATTACTACTTGTATATGTGATTCTTGGCGAATACTACTCTCTCTCTCCATCCATCCTCAGCCTGTTTCTCACCTTCCATCCCAACTCTTTCTCTTTCTCCCCTCTCTGTTTTATATATTTTCAATCA
The DNA here is from genome assembly GCF_046866305.1 of Octopus bimaculoides. NCBI lineage: Eukaryota > Metazoa > Mollusca > Cephalopoda > Octopoda > Octopodidae > Octopus > Octopus bimaculoides. The sequence goes on from NC_142935.1 coordinate 79,348,134, forward strand.
ATCAATCAATCAATCAATCAATCAATCAATCAATCAATCTATCTATCTATCTATCTATCTATCTATCTATCTATCTATCTATCTATCTATCTATCTATCTCTCTGTCTGTTTGTTTGTATGTCTGTCTGTCTCTGTTTGTCTTCCTTTCTCTCCCTCTCCCTTCCCTCCCCTTTGCCCCTTTCTCTCTCAAACACTGACATATTTATAGTGTGTCTTATTTTAATTTATTGTATGCTTATCTTTCTTTATTCTTCGTATTTTTTCTCATTGACTTCCTATTTGTGTTCCCAGTCTAGCAACTTAATCTATTCCTTGCCATTCCTCATTCCTCCACAATGCATCTTAGTTACGACTGCTACCAGCATGCTCTAGTTAAGCTTAAGAGCGAAACGTCAACTATGTAACAAGAAACCAAGTTATATCACCTGAAGAGATGCTTCTGCACTGCGGGGTACATTGGAATTCATTGTATAGTTTCCCCACACACGACAGAGCAGTGGACTCTCCCGTCAAAAGCGACGTATGAACGTTCAGCTTTTGCCGAATGACCTGCACAAATGATTTGTTTATAGTGATCAAATGTTCGTGCCGCACATTAGCTTACTATCTCCATCAAATTGACGTTGCCTGACCAGACGCACGGTGCACCTCGCGTCGGAGAGCAACGTGAGATGAACTGTTTTGCTCAAGATCACAACGCACCCCCCAGTCTAGGAATTGATAATTACAAACAGCCAAAGTAAGATATCCGTTGGTATGAGAAACGTCAACGATTCTTTGAATAAAGCAAACAGGTCAACTCCAATCCAAACCGATTCTACCAAGAACTTGGCACATAACAGCAGTTGGCAAAAATAAAATAGAGACCAATGCAACACTAACAGCAGAAAAAGTAGAAGAATTTTGGAAAGAAATATGGTCAACGAAGGAACAACTTCAGAAAAGATCTATTAAAACAATAAACACAGCACCAGAACAATTCAGGACGCCTATAACAACGGAAGAGGTCAACCAGGCACTGCAAAACCTAAGCAACTGGAAAGCACACAGGCACAAGATCCCCAATTTCTGGCTGAAATATCTAACAGGATTACATACAACGCTGTCTATGAAATTCAGTGAGATGCTAGCAGAGCCAGAGAAAATGCCTGAATGGCTCACAGAAAAGAAAACCAGCCTCATACCCAAATCCACTGGAACGGCAAACCCATAAAGCTACAGACCTATAACTTGTCTGCCTGCATTTTATAAAGCCTTAACTGCAATGATATCACAGAAAATGGGCAAACATCTTGAAGAAGACAACCTTTTTTCAGATAAGCAGAAGGGATGCTGCAAAGGCTTACATAGCTGTAATGATCAGTTATTGATCAATAAAGCCATAACTGAAGACAACCGAAAGAAAAAGAAGGGTCTGATCATGGCTTGGATCGTTTATCGAAAGGCTTTCGACAATATTCTCCACACATGGATCCTAGAAACACTAGTCACGAACAAGTAGCACCAATAATAATAAAATATATAAAACATGTCATGAATAAATGGTGAACAGTGTTGCAGCTCTAGACAAAAGAGGCACCCTAAAAGCTAAAGTCATCTCCATTAGAAGAGGAATTTTCCAAAGAAACTCGCTTTCTCTACTCCTTTTCTGCCTGGCACTGACGCCTTTAACTTACATGCTAAACAGAACTGGCTGTGCATATAACTGCTACAGCAAAACAATCAACCATTTCTTGTATATGGATGATCTAAAACCGTATGCTGCAAATGATTAATAAGTGGAGACATTTTTAAAACACTTTTTTGCAATTGTCTGATAATACAGACATAGACTTGCCCAAATGCATCAATAGATTAGCATTGATATTTTCTCACCGTTGTTACAATCATCTGAAATGGAACTGTCAAAACGCGATATTCGAGCAATTTTGCTATTCAACTTCAAAAAAGGTCGTAAAGCAGCTGAAACTGCTCGCGATATCAACGAAACATTTGGTGAGGAAATGACCACCGTGTAGTCAACTCGAAAATAGTTCAAATGATTTCGCTGTGGAGACCTGAGCCTTGAAGACCGTGAGCGTAGTGGACGCCCATCTGTCATCGATGACGGTCAATTAAAGATCGTTATTGAGAAAGATCCACGTAAAACCATTCGAGAACTGACAAAAGAACATCAGGTTAGCCAGAAGACTGCTTGGAACCATTTGCAGGCGATCGGAAAATCAAAAAAGCTCCGCAAATTGGTACCACACGATTTGAATGAAAATCAGAAAATGCGCTGATATGAAATTTTCTCGTCGCTTCTTCTCCGTAACCAGACCGATCCATTTCTCGACCGTATGAAAAGTGGATTCTGTATAATAATACTTAACTGGACACTAAATGAATTAACCAAACTAGACAGGAAGACAAGAAAAATATTGACGGAATTTACGATTCGCCACTCAAATATGACGTAGAAAGGTTATATATAAAACGAACTGATGTTAGTAGAGGCCTTATACAACTAGAAAATTCCTATGAAATAACCACCATAGGATTACAAAAATATCTAATTCAGAAGTAAGGAAAACTGGTACAAATAGCCACAAAACACAAACAAAACAAAAAAAACCGTTTTCTGTCTTTAAGGAAGCCAAAAGATACAAAAAAGAGATCATAGTACCCGACAACTATGAAGAAAAAGAGCAAACAACAAAATCTGTGAAGCAACTGAAATCCAAACTACAACTGAAACAACAAAATACCATGATAAAACGAAAAGTCCTTTCATGGTAAATACTAGGATAAGCTAAACAGAAAAGAAATAGACAAAGCAAAATCTCAACAATGGTTGAGGAGCTCAGGAATCAAAGCTGAGACTGAAGGATTTTTAATTGCAGCACATGATCAAAGCCTCCCCACCAGAAACAAATGGTGGTAAAAAAAAGTAAATGCAGAATATGTGATGATGGGGAAGAAACAATAAATTACATTGTCTCTGGCTGCCCAGTCCTGGTTAAGAAGGAATATATTCCCAGACTTGACAGAGTTGGGGCTTATATACACTGAAAGTTATGCCAACACTACGGCATGACAACAGAAAAAAGATGATATAAGCACATCCCAGAAAAGTTCTCAGAAAATGAGAAAGCAACCATACTCTGGGATAGGCCAATACGCATAGATAGTGAAATGATGGCTAATAAACTGGGTATAGTTGTCAGAGTTAAGCAAGAAAAAATGCCTTCTAAAAGAAACGGGGCAACTCTCAAAATACAAAGACCTGAAAATAGAGATAGCCTGAATGTGGGGCCTAAAAACAGAAACAATCCCTATATTAATTGGTGCATTAGGTATGATTAAAGAACACAAAGGTAAATACATAACCAAAGCACCAGGACTTACGAATATATATAACATACAGAAAATAGCACTAATAAGCACCGTACACATCCTACATAAAGTATTTTCAATAAAGTGAAAATAACAGCACAAAAGCAAACCACAGCACAAAGCGAAGGCACACATAGCTGTGCTCGGAAGTGAAGTGAGAACACGTGATAAAAATAAGACTACTGAATAATAATAATAATAATAATAACAATAACAATAATAATAATAATAATAATAAAAATAAAAATAATAGTAATAATAATAATAATAGGCGGTGGCCCAGCATGGCCACAGCTCATGAGCTGAAACTAGATGAACAACAACAACACCAACAACAATAATGATAATAATAATAATAATAATAATAATAATAATAATAATAATAATAATAACTCCTGTTCTACCTGGCACTCACACCTTTAACTGAATTGCTAAATAGAACTGGATGCGGTTACAAATGCTACGGAAAAACAGTCAGCCACCTTCTATATATGGATGACCTAAAATTATATGCTAAAAACGACAAAGAGCTAGAAACACTACTACTGACAGTACACGGCATTACCAAGGAAATAGATATGAAATTCGGATTAGAAAAATGTGCCAAAGCAACCCTGAAAAGAGGAAAATTAGTTAAAAGTAGCAATATAACACTAGATAAAGCCAATGAAATAAGAGAACTAGACGAAAGCCAACCATACAAGTATTTAGGAGTCAATGAACTAGATAGGATACAACATACACAAATGAAAGAAAAAATAAAGAAAGAGTACTATAGACGAGTTAGATCAATACTAAAAACAGAGCTCAATGCTAAAAGCAAGATAATGGGTATCAACACTTTAGCTGTCCCAGTTATAAGCTACAGCTACAACATCCTTAACTGGACGCTAAACGAACTATCTAAAATTGACAGGAAAACAAGAAAAATAATGACAGGATATAGGATGCACCACCCAAAATCTGACATAGAAAGGCTATATATACAACGCACAGAAGGTGGCAGGGGTCTTATACAGCTAGAAAACTATTATAAAATAACCACCATAGGACTGCAAAAATACCTACTCCAGAAGCAAGGAAAACTAATACAAATAGCCACAAAACACGAGCAAAACAAAAAACTGTTTTCAGTATTTAAGGAGGCTGACAAATACAAACAAGAAATCAATCTACCTAACAAATACGAAGAAGAAGAAGAAGAAGAAGAAGAAGAAGAAGAAGAAGAAGAAGAAGAAGAAGAAGAAGAAGAAGCAACAAAAGCTATAAAACAAATGAAATCCAAACTAAAACTAGAACAGCAACGGACCATGATAAAACGATGGCAAGAAAAGCCCCTACATGGTAAATACTGGGCTAAACCAAATGCAAAAGAAATAGACAGAGCAAAATCCCAGCAATGGTTAAGAAGCTCAGGACTCAAAGCAGAGACTGACGGGTTTTTAATTGCTGCACAAGACCAAAGCCTCCCCACCAGAAATTACCAAAAACACATAATGAAAAGAAACATAAGAAGTAACTGTAGAATATGTGGAGATGGACAAGAAACAATAAATCATATTATTTCTGGCTGCCCAGTCCTGGCTAAGAAGGAATATATTCACAGACACGACAGAGCTGGGACCTATATACACTGGAAACTATGCCAACACTATGGAATAACAACAGAAAAAAAGATGGTATAAACACACGCCAGAAAAGGTCACAGAAAACGAGAAAGCAACCATACTTTGGGATATGCCAATACACACAGATAGAGAAATTAAGGCAAATAGACCAGATATAGTTGTCAAAGATCATGAAGAAAAAAATGCTTTCTAATTGATGTATCAATACCAGCAGATGACAACGTTTCTCTAAAAGAAATGGAAAAACTTTCAAAATACAAAGACCTGGAAATAGAGATAACTCGAATATGGAATCTAAAAACAGAAACAATTCCTATCATAGTAGGTGCCTTAGGTATAATAAAAAAATATTCAGACAAATACATAACAAAAACACCAGGACTTACAAATATATATAACATAGAGAAAATTGCACTACTGGGTACTGCACACATTCTACGCAAAACACTTTCAATACAGTAAACATAAGAGCACCACAGCAAACCACGGCATATACCCAAGGCGCACAGAGCTGCGCTCGGTAGTGAAGTTAAAGCACGTTATAAAAATAAAACTACTGAACAATAATACTACTACTAATAATAATAATAATAATATAAAGGACTGGTAACTCAGCAGAAATGTAATAGTTAGAGAGATGAGTTCTTAACATTTGTATACGATTGCCAAATTCTATCACTAGGGTAAACATAGCTGACGTAATCCATCACCACGGCCAACTCAATGACAAAAAGCGCAACTCGAAAGTAAATAAATAAGTTACTTTCGAGTTGTGCTTTTTGTCATTGAGTTGGCCGTGGTGATGGATTATGTCAGCTATGTTTACCTTAGTGATGGAATTTGGAAATCGTATACAAAAGTTAAGAACTCATCTCTCTATCTAATAATAATAATAATAATAATAATAATAATAATAATAATAATAATAATAATAACGTACTGGAGTGCATCAACAGTAGAAGAAGAAACATGGCAGAATATTTGGTAAACAGCAAAGAAGACATGCTACAATATGCTACTAATACAGAAATATCTACCCAAAATGGATTTGAGAGTGCTTATGAATTCCAATCAAGAATAGCCAACTAAAGAGAAGAAACCCTACTCTGCGTGGAATTACATGGTCAGTTCCATCGCTGCCCAGGACCAGGCATTGAATACCAACTCAGTGAAAAAGAATATATACCACACAAGTGCAACGAACCTCTGCAAAATGTGTGCGAAGAGGGTCGAAAGCGTTATTCACATTGTTAGTGTTTGTGAAAGTCTTCCACAGAAAGAACCCAAACGCAGACATGACAAGGTAGCCCAAAACCTTCACTAGCTACTATACCGGAAGTATGGATACAAGGTAACGGGTTCTTGGTACCAACATATACCGGAGAAGGTAATGGACAAAAAGGGGAAGGCAAAAGTACCCTGGGACTTTGGCTTCCATGCAGACAAGGTGTTAGAATACCGAAGACCAGAGATAGTAACCTTTAGGAGGGACAAACAAGAGTGCCTTACAATCGACGTGGCAGTGCCAGGAGATCAACATATTATCATCAAAGAAAAGGAAAATACTGATAAATATGGAGACATGAGAATTGAGATCGTCAAAATGTGACAGCTACGAGAATCAAACAAAACATTAACCCTATTGTTACCTGAGCATTGGGTTCAATACCACACAACCTGAAAAAAAAATCTGGAAACTTCAGAAATACTCTATAATCTAGTTGTATTGCAAAAATCAGCTTTACTTGGAACTGTACACATATTGCATAATGTACTGTCTATCTGAGGTCCTTGTTGAGACTTGATAGACAGTACAAAACCCTGGTAGATACAATATCTTCAATCAACAACATCATGATATTGGATACTGTGCGACGTATTAAATAATAATAATAATGGTTTCACATTTTTCCACATGGGCAGCAATTTTAGGTAGGAGGGAAGAGTCGATTACATCGACCCCAGTGTTCAACTGGTACTTTATCGATCCCGAAACGATGAAAGGTAAAGTCGACCTCGGAGGAATTTGTCTGTTTGTATGTTATATGTGTGTGTATGCATATGATTACATGCATATTTATAGCTGCACGTGTGTGCATCTACATTCGTTTAAATTAGTAGTAGTAGTAGTCAGAACGTAGCGACGGGCGAAATACCGCTAAACATTTCGTCTGTTCAACTGTTTTTAGAGGCGAGATACGCCCCCAAAACAACAATTCTCATAATTAATTGAGAAAAACTATTCACAAATTTCACAAAACATTGGTGAAGAAGTCCGACTATTTTTGGAGGCGCGATACGCCTCCAAAACAACAATTCGCACAATTAAGTGAGAAAAAACCATTCACTTAAAGTGAACAAATTTTGCCCAACTACAAATTGGTAATAATGTTCAATTTCTTGGAGGCGGGATACGCCCCCAACACAGCAATTTTCACAAAAACTATTCACTAAAAGTGAACAAATTGCTTTTGCATAATTTCACAAATAGTTCAACCACTTCTCGAGTCGAGATACTCCCCCAGAAAGGAAGGCACAACACAAGCTTGCTACGCAAGCCTCAATACACAAAAAACAGCGGCCACCGAAAGCAGGCAAAATTGTCCCATAGCTGTGAGCGATTTATACTATAATAAATTACTCTCAGCTTAGAAAAAAGACGAAATCACCTACCTCGCCGACCGTTCTCTGTTTTTGTTGTTCTTTTTTCTTTTTGGATGGAGCGCAACTGGCTCACATCCACCTTGGTCTGCTGCACGAAGAAGACTAACTCTCCAATACCGGAAGCAAGCTTCTTA